>NW_017805731.1:0-12596 GCF_001891065.2 Hippocampus comes | reverse complement strand
AGCCGGGGTCCGCAACGGCCACGACAAAGACGAGCAGGAGTTCGCCGGCGGCTCGCACTTGGCTTCCGGCTTCCGTGCCGTCTCCTACTGGGGTAAGACGCGTGACCGCTCTCAGTGACGCCAAGTGCAAATACTTCTATCCTCTCCTTTCCCCGTTTGGAGCAAAAAAAGGGATTCACTCCAATTTAACGTTCCTCAACACAGTATAAAATATGGGGAAAGTGAAGCTCTGTGGAAACTTTCTGAATCAAATGGTCTTCATTTTATTTCTTCAGATTTTGACATCGATTTTTGAGTCTTTTCAGAGAATTACTGTATCAAATTCTTACAGACATGCTGATGTGTTTGCTGGGATTTTCCGTCGCGGCTTGTGATAGGTTCATTTTGGTGTGATGGTGACACGTCCACCTGCTGGTGTGCTTTGACGGTCTTCATTCAGCTTTCGCTCGGGGGGACTGAACACAAGTTGCATGCGGCAGCGGGACCTTTTGTTGGTAGTTGTTGAAAGTACAGTAACCGTATAGGTTCATTTTGGTGTGATGGTGACACGTCCACCCGCTGGTGTGCTTTGACGGTCTTCATTCAGCATCCGATTTCACTCGGGGGGGACTGAACACAAGTTGCATGCGGCAGCGGGACCTTTTGTTGGTAGTTGTTGAAAGTAACCGCGAGTGCTTGTTGAGTGTCGAAATGAATCCGCTGAAGCCGCTGTGCGATTTTGTGAAAGGTCATTTCTTTTTGTCACCCATGTTCCTTTTTAACACGCACGGTCTTATTTTGTTTGTTTTTATGCTTTTCTTTTTTTTTCCGGCAGGCTTGAGGTTCTTAAGGGCCCTAAGGTTGATACAGTTCTCTGAGATTTTACAATTTTTGAATATACTCAAGACAAGGTAAGACCTTTTAATCCCGTTTTTTTTTCCACACTTTTTCTTTGGCATGTGTGAAGTTTTAAAATAACCGACTCATCATCATTGACTGTAAGTAATTGGACAGCCAAGCTGACTGGTTGATAACGCGAACCTTTGTTTGAACCAGCAACTCCATCAAGCTGGTCAACTTGTGTTCCATCTTCATCAGCACATGGCTCACGGCGGCCGGATTCATCCATTTGGTAAATCGCATCACCGCACGTTGAAGTGTAAAGCTTCCCCCATATCAAAACTTGTGCTTTGCAGTGTGACTCCATTTTCCACGTGTTTTTTTGCAGGTGGAAAATTCCGGGGATCCTTGGGAGAACTTCGAGAATTCTCAGGCGCTTTCCTACTGGGAATGTGTGTACCTGCTGATGGTCACCATGTCCACGGTGGGCTACGGCGACGTTTACGCCAAAACCACCCTGGGCCGACTCTTTATGGTCTTCTTCATCCTTGGTGGTCTGGTAAAGAAAAGCCTCTCCTTCGTTCAAAAAAAATGAGGATACCACAGTGTTGTTGCATGTCATGTTTTGATTGTGCTCATGCTCAGAGAAGAGTGTTAGACTTCCTAACGTTTTGACAAAAAAAAAATTGTAACATCAACTCTTTCACGACAGCCATGCCCCTTATTTGATTTTTTTGACCCGAAAAAAGTATTGACTTGGAAACGTTGGCCATAAAACGTCACTCATTCACGGACTAAAAAACAAAAACACATTTTCTTGTCATAACTTTATTCCCGTGAAATGCATCTTTTTTTTAATTTACTTTTTTTATAATTTGTAATTTCATGACTGTTCTACAGAGAAAATGTCCACGTTGATGTTGCGACTTCATCCGCATCACTAAACAAAATGTCTTCTCATAGTTACGATGTGAACATTTTTTTCGGAATATTGTCGATTTGGCGACGTCGTGTCTCAGCATTCGCACAATTGCCATGTGTTAGTGACTGACGGTTGATTATTTCTTGTGAGTTGTTTTCAGCATTGCGGTTTCAGGTAGCTCTGCCCCTTTGTGCCCCTCTGGCCAACCTCCTGACCTCTTGACCTTCCAACCGCCTAACTCCCCTCTCGACCACAACAAACACTGACACTACAACAATTTGCTCTGAGGCCCTCTAATGAATGCGTCATTTACCCGCCGCCACACCCTCTAAAAAAAAATAAGTCTTCAATTATTTTTTTCTGAAATTATATACGTCATATTTGTGACAAAAATAACTCCTAATATAGCAACTTTGCTCTTGTAAAAATTATTTCCTAAAAAAAGTCTTGTAAAATAATTGAATTAAACTTTGTATGACCCTTTTCTGAAATGGAAATCATAGGAGTCCTCTAACAATTTTTAAAAATGTATTTTCTGTGTAAAGTTGCATATTTTAATACAATTTTAGTCAAATATTAAAAATAGCCATTCGTGTCATTCATGTAAAATGATGAATGTTCTTTTTTTAAATAAAAACAATTCTCGCAAAATATTTATATTTTTACTTTTTAAAATACTAATTTATGACTTTATTTTTTTTATTGTCTGACTTTATTCTTGAATTGGTCCAGTATTCAGCGTAAGCACCAAACTACGATGTTGTGGTTTCTATAAATATTGATAGACAAAGCAAATGTGACGTCTTCAGTTGAGGGCATCGGTGAAAATCGTTGTGTGGTGTGTTTGTTGATCAAAACATGGCACTTAAGGATTCCTCTCTATAGTCATTTTGTAAAATTCATTTTCCTAACTCGGATGAATTGGCTGCCATTCTTTATAACATCCTTGATATACATATTTTGTTCTAAACACAGTGGTACTTGAGTTTGATTCTTTCCATTACCACCTCCCAACACGTCATGGCTTATAATACAAAAAATTCACTTCAAAGTCAAGATACCACTGTAACATACATATTTTTTGCAATGTAACTGATTTAATTTCAAGCTACATTGACACCATTTTTAGTCATTCTTAACCATGGAATGCCCCCGCCCTCCCAGAAAAAAAAAAATCATTTTCCTGCACTTGGATGAAATCTTCAAGGTAGTGGGCCTGCACTTGATTTCTCTGCTCGCCTTTTCTGTCTCCTATGTGCTCCTTAGGCCATGTTTGCGAGCTACGTGCCTGAAATCATAGAGTTAATAGGCAACCGCAAGAAATACGGTGGTTCCTATAGTGCTGTTAATGGCAGAAAGTAAGTATTACCCGGGAGGCCGCAGTAAAGGCTTCTCTTGCATGCCCCCCCCTTTTTTTTTGTTTTTGCTTTTTCTTTTCCACGCATGTAGGCCATGTTTGCTCGCTACGTGCCAGAAATTGCCGCTCTCATCCTTAATCGGAAGAAATATGGAGGGAGTTATAACTCGACCAGAGGCAGAAAGTAAGTCCAATCATGTTCACTGGTGTGGTTTTTGTGTGTGACTTTTTCTTGTCTTTTCTCCTGGTGAGAAATGTGAGATGTAAACATCTCCGCGTTCAAGTCACACCGTGACTGAAGAACTGGGCCATGGTTCGTTCGTCTTGTTTGCTTGTGTTGTCGTCGTCGCTGCTGCTGCTTCGTGTCCGCCCGCTAGGTATCGTTCTTGTGTTGCCGTTTAAAAACAATGTGGCTGCCTGTCAGGTGTTGAGCCAACTAGTCGCCATCTCGACCAGTCAACACGTTGTCTCGTGTAGTCACGTTTGTCTTTATTATCTATACATAGCATTGCAATTTTTCATCATAGAACCTTCACCTCCTAAGATTACCGTATTTTCCGCACTATAAGGCGCACCGAAAAGTCTTCCATTTTCTTAAAAGCTCACGGCGCGCATTGTGTAGTTTTTTTTTTTTTTTTTTTTTTTAGAACGCACACTTTAATGGTTTTCAGTCTCAACAAATACAGGTACGTCTTTGTCCGTCTCCGTGCCTTCTCTTCTTCCGTTCGACTCGATAGGCGTTCATGACCGCCCCCGAAAAACGTAAATTAACGATTCCTTCAATGAAACTACGAACATTGAAAATAATGCATCAAAACAGAAATCACAAAATAAATTCTATAGCCCCCCTACAGAATTTATTTTGTGATTTTCCTCGTTTGTCAATACAGTACACAACAAAGGAATAAATAAACACTTCTAAGACAGTCCCGTCTCACACATTTTACTGACATCTGATCGTTCTATTGGAGCTATGCTCAAGGAAATGCCAAAATAAATTCTGTAGGGGGGCTACAGATTTTATTAAGTCATTTCCTCGCTTGATTTTCTGTTTTGATGCATTATTTTCAATTTTTGTAGTTTCATTGAAGTAATCGTTGACGTTTTTCGGAGGCAGTCACGAACGCCTCTCAAGTCGAACAGAAGGAGTGGAGCTCCATTTAGTGGATGCATTGTAGATTGCGTTTTATAATCCAATATATGAAAATTACAAAATAGGCCATTCATTGAAGGTGCGCTTCATAATCCAGTGCGCCTTTTCGTGCGGAAAATACGGTACATTTTTTCTCCATTCGAATTTCTCCATTGTGAGACAAAGGTTTTATCTTTTTTCACAATATTTACAGTTTATTCTTGCAAACTTTATTCACATAACCGTATAAAGTACAATTTTGGCTTTGTAATATTTTCACTCTATAAGGTTGCAACTTCATTTTAGCTTTTGATGATGGTTTGCGTGCATTTGATTTTGTCTGTTTCACAGTACTTGTTCCATGGCACTCCGTATTTGTGACGTTTCCATGTCATAAAACGCTGCATATTGTCAGTGCATTTGTTTGTTTGTGCACGCATATGTCTTCAGTGTTTGCTTTCACTCACACGTATCCTTTAATCCAGCCATACCTTTTACAGTACATTCATTTAAAGGAGCTGAAATAATAAGAGTACCCGGTACCCAAACGTGTGAACGCGTAATAATAGTAATATCTCAGTTTTATCAAATGCTGACTAAAATATACAAAATGTATTTAAATTCATATGAAAACAAGCATGTTACTTTGTGCTGTATCTTGCTCGTGTTTTTTTTTCCAGCGCTGGGAAAAAAACGATGTTAATTGGCTTTGGCTGTGCTTTCTTGTTTTTCTTCTTTTATTTGACGCTTTGCTTCTGGAACATTCTTGGCCTTTATCTTCAGTCTGACCTACACCCTCAGGACTTAGCTGCATACGTTGGTGACATTTTGACAAAATGTGTTTCCTTTGTTTTCTTGCCGAGGTAGTGAGATGAAAAGACTAGTGCACTGAACTTTTTTTTTTTGTGTTGTCCTGCTAGCTGAAGCCATGCTTGCTAGCACACAGACACAAAAAACACGTAACTTTTTTCTACTGGTAATAAGCTTACGGGAGTCTCAAATCAGCATAAAAGGTAAATTAGCATAAACATGGTCATACATACAATACTAAAAACTACTGACAGTATGACTCGTGCAAAACATGGAATAATTTTTCCTATTCTATAAAACATTGATAATAATCATCCATGTGTTAACAGATGAGAGAGTAATCCATGTTTTTTTTGCAGATCATTAAGAGTGATACATTGTAAATGATTCACAGTCTGTCCTACTACTTTGTGCATTTCAAAGTTGGTCATGATAGTGACAATGTGAGAGCTATAAATACAGTATTTATTGCTTATTTAGGTGCTACTGGGTGGCAAATTTTGAGAATTACTACCCTACCTAACAAGTAGCAGTTGGAAGTGAATGCTCGCTACTGTACTTTGTAGTTGCTCAGCAAGTTAGAGTCAAAGTACAGAGTACAAATTGCGTTTTTTCATCCGTCTCTTGGCAAGAAGCTGATTAAACACCTTTTCCAAAGTGACACAAATGCCTCCAAAGAAAAAATATGGCTTTATAAGCAATCTTCAATTATGGGAAGCGTGGCAATTTATTATTAGCATGTTTGCCTTAGTTTTTTTTTTTTTTTTTTTTTTTTTTTTATAAACCTGCAAAGAGATAAGCAAACATTTTATGTCCACTTGGTCCAAAGGATTTGGAAAATGTTAAAGAATGGTATGTATGAAGTAATTCATTCCCTGCATTGAATCTTGACATGAAACTGCTTCACTTTAGTTTAATGTGGACACTAGCCTGGATTGAATTTGGATCATGTTTCGATTTCCCTTCCTCTGCTTTTGCTGCCATTTTTTTCTTTTACAGTCACGGTGAGATAAAAATATGATATAAATCATTTTTAACACAAGTTCTTTAAAAAAACAAAACTAAAATGTAGTCTTTTGGTATCGCTTAAAACTTTGAGCGCCAGAGGCAAAATATATTTGGAAAGTACTTAAAGACAACTTAAAGGTAAATCTCATGGTAAAACACAAGAACTGACATGAAATTGTAAATTTTACATTTATTTTGTATATTCTGCATTGATTAATTTAGATAGATTTACAAAATGATATTTTACTCAAGTAACCAAAAATGAAATGTTTTTCAACATTCACCATATCAGATACTTAAATGAAATAATCAACAAATCCAAATAAAAAAAAATTAAATGATAAAATATCAAGTTAACTGTTTACTAATATAAGAAAAAGGGCCTCTAAAAGACTAAAATTAAATATAAAATTACATAAAATAATTCAACACATCCAAATATGCCTTTCGGAAGCTAAATTATGTTCTACAATAATAGCGAACAAGAAAACAAAAAGAATAGGAGTATGACGATATAGTTGCCCCTCATCTACCAGGTCAACTATTCAGGAATTCAAGTGCTTTGTTTTTAAGCAATTTTCTCGAATGTAGAGCTGCATGTAAAAATTTAAGCTCGTATTAAACATAAATTGTTTCTTGGACAAATGAAAATCGAAAATGTGTGGATGTCATAATCTCCTTTGAAATCAACTCTGATCCCTCATAATCCACCAATGCTCGCCCGCTCGCTCTCTCCAGGTCATTCCGTGTTCATTCGTCCTTCCGGACCGATCACCTGAAAGCTGCTTGCTTCTCATGTCTGTTGCATCACATGATGCTCTCATCTCCACGCGTCCCGCTGGAAACGTGACTAAAATGTCTGTGGCCTTCCCGTCAGGCACATTGTGGTGTGCGGCCACATCACTCTGGAGAGCGTCTCCAACTTCCTGAAAGACTTCCTACACAAGGACAGGGATGATGTCAATGTAGAAATCGTTTTTCTCCATAAGTGAGTAACAAGACGGAATCATACTCATCTTGAGGTCTTGGAGTGGATTTGGGAAGTATCCGCAGCGCTTCACTTTTTCCACATTTTCTTACGTGACTGATTTGTCTGTTTTGGGGGCTGCTTGAGAACACGTCGCACACTTTAGAACATGGACTCAAATTAATTTTGAAGGTTGTGAAGCATTGTGAATACTTTCTGGATGCACTAAGACTATTTTGAAAGTAAAACATGAGGCCCTTTTTGTGTTTGTCAGTATTTCTCCTAATCTTGAGCTGGAAGCCTTGTTCAAACGCCACTTCACCCAGGTGGAGTTCTACCAGGGCTCCGTCCTCAACCCTCACGATCTGGCCAGAGTCAAAGTAAACGGGTGGCCAGCACATTTTCACCGCTGTATTTGTCATATATATAACTTAATTTATTTTTTTTGCCCCTCAGATTGAATCAGCCGACGCCTGTTTGATCCTCGCTAACAAATACTGCGCCGATCCTGATGCTGAAGATGCCTCCAACATCATGAGGTGAACCACTGCCAACCTTTGTTTTCGTCATGTCACACAGCTACAATATTACTGTTGTGATAAAATATCACAAAACGCCATTTTGAAACCGATTTTCCAGGAAACGATGGAAATATCCCACTTATCTGTTTGCCATGATAAAAGTGAAAGGTGACATTGCAATTGTTTTTCGCCACAATTTGAGTTCCCGGGTGTCTTAAGAGCTTACTGCCGCCAACATTAAAATGCAAAACCGCGCCGCCAACATTTCACTATTGAGCGTGACAATCAAATGTGCACATTTTGATGTTGTTTTTGCCATGTTATATATAGAGTAATTTCCATCAAGAACTACCACCCAAAGATCCGCATCATTACTCAGATGTTGCAGTATCACAACAAGGTAGGCAATGTCAACATTTAAAAAAACAAGTTTTCATTTCAAATCTTAATTTAAATCATTGGCAAATGTTCAAAAAAAAATCAAAAGCAAAATGGTTCTTAATCCTATTGAAACCGTCCATGGTAATAATTGTGTTAAGTATCCCAGAAAAAAATGAAAGCAGTTTTACTCATTTCAATCACTTGAAAATAAGTCTGATCATTGTGGTCTCTTATGGAGTATACAATATTATACTGTATATGAACAAAAAAGTGTAGTGTCGGACCCAGTATTGAGCCTTGTGGAACACCCCTCGTTCATGGCAGCTACATTTTGAGATGACTTTGATGTTTGCGCGGTCACCTACAGGCGCACCTGTTGAACATCCCCAGCTGGAACTGGAAGGAAGGCGACGACGCCATCTGCCTGGCTGAGCTGAAGCTGGGCTTCATCGCTCAGAGCTGCCTGGCTCAAGGCCTGTCCACCATGCTGGCCAACCTCTTCTCCATGAGGTCCTTCATCAAGGTACTTCCATCGTCGCGGGCGGCGGCCAACCTCTCCAAAGCGCATTTTGATGATGGTGGCGTCGCCCGCAGATCGAGGAGGACACGTGGCAGAAGTATTACCTGGAGGGCGTCGCCAACGAGATGTACACAGAGTACCTGTCAAGTGCCTTTGTGGGCCTGTCCTTTCCTGTCATCTGCGAGTGAGTATGCAGTCCTGACAAATTAATCCGCGTTAATTGATTAAAATCTCGAGAGTACATTCTTCCTTTTTTTTTCTCTCAGATTGTGTTACGTGAAGCTGAAGCTGCTGCTGATAGCCATCGAGTACAAGTCTGATCAGAGGGAGAGCAGGTAACCTAATCCATTGATGTTCAAGAATTTCAGATTTTTAAAAAAAAAATTCTAAACTCCGAATGGTTTTGATTGATCTGGTTGATCAAGCACGCTCATCAACCCTGGCAACCACGTGAAGATGCAGGAGGGGATGTTGGGTTTCTTCATTGCCAGCGACGCCAAAGAAGTCAAGAGGTGACTGACAAATGGTTCCTCTGTCTACACTATTTTTTAAGTTTTATTTTTGGATTACCTGCAATTGTTTTGTTTACATCGACAGGGCGTTGTTCTACTGCAAAGCGTGCCATGATGACGTCACCGATCCCAAGCGCATAAAGAAATGCGGATGTAAGAAATGTAAGTTGTGGAATGGCGACTGGTGTCCCAATGCTTTTTGTCCACTAAGGTTAACAGAACAGATTGGTCAAAAATGTATTTCCCAGCAGTCGATTCATCAGTGTGGATAAGGAATAAAGTGCAAAGATCATTGGCATCTGATTTCCTGAAAAAAAAAGGTTTTGAAGTAAGTGACAAAATCATGCCATAGTGTATGCAGCCAAATTGGATATTTTGGACCGCTTCACCAAATCACCAGCAGAGGGCGCTACAGCCCTTCCACAAAAGCAGCTAATATAATATAATAAATGTCACTTATTTATTTTACTGTATGAACTTAACTTAAAAATGGTACCACGTGTCTATTCTATTAATAACTCGCATCCAGTTTTAATAACTTCATTCGCACCGTTTTAGGTCTATGTGAGGAAAATGGTCAAAAGTGTTAGCTTTCTGATGAGTAATTTTAATCATCTTTTACGACGTGATCCTTTTACGTGTTTGTTGTTTTAATAATTTAGTGTCCTGCAGAGATTTTGAACGGATATGAGTGCCACACAATAAGTCAAATACTAGCAGGTTTTATGAAAGCGCTATACAAATTAAGACGTATCATAAAGAGGATTTGAGTGGAATGAAATCGTGCTTGTATCTTCAAGGCCAGAGGACTTGTTCGATTATGCTGACGTATTGCACAGGGCATCCGCAATGTGTGCGTGCGTACAATTTGCTGCAAAACCTTGTCGACTGTCATCCGTTTTTAGCCCAAAAGCCTCCTGATGAGTCCGTGCACTTTTGTGTTTCGCTGCTAGTCTGGCCCGGCCGTGTGGCGGCAGAGCCTTACATGGCCTGACGTGGAAATTATGTTTGCATTTTCATTTTTTTTCTTTTGTGGGTGGGGGAGCGCGACCGGTCGTCACCAAAGTCGGCGTGACAGTTCCTCACCAGCAGGCAGCGGGACAGATGCTCGCCTGTTAGTGGCGCGACCCTCCGATTGCGGGCGACACATGTCAGGACGGGCCGGGCCGCCGTTTGAACGTTGCTGTCAGCGCGCCGCCTCGGGGGGGCCCACCCAGCCCGACCTTTTATGGAACTTTCCGCTGTGACATCCCACCCACTTCCGGGTGGCAGAAACTGGGATGGCACCACTTGTAAATGACAACGTTTATGCCATTTGCCCAGGCTGAGGCGATTTGAGGAATTTTTAAAATTTTTGCATCAATGTTACAGTAATTCTCGCCCCCAGGCAATGGTTCCGTCACACGCACGGAGCAGCGACACATACAACCTTGGCGCCTTATGTTACGCTCGGAGTGGGGGGGTTCAACATAACCGTCTTAATTTTATTTTACCGTCTTATTTGCTAGCAGTTTAGCCGTATCGTTCTGCTGAATTACAAAATGACAGCCAAATATTTTATGATGCATCCCCTTGTTTTTTGTTGTTGATGAAAATCATTCGTCATTCTCCATTTGCTATCAACCATGTAACACCTTTTTCTGTTTGTTCTCAGCTAAGAACACTTATAATGGATTCATCAAAGCAAGTAAGTGTGCTTTTGCTTTTTTTTTTCTTCTCCCGTCACTGTTTTTCAAGGTTTCTCTTTGTCTCCCGAGAAATTTGAAACAATCATGTGGCAACATGGCCTGCACTATCAACGCGCATCGTGACATGAATGCAGCTGGATCTTGTCTTCCATAACTCATCCTATTTATTGCATTGAGTTGTTTTCAGCCTGTAGTACTTGTGCATGGTCGTATTGGAACACATTTGAATCGTTCATCCTCACATTTCAGTGCATGCGGGGAGTTTGTTCAAAGATATTTTAAAATAGGGTTTCCAAGTTGAAGCTAATCATTTTTATTTTGGTTCGCAATTATAACTTAAAATTGGAACATTCCCTAGTGAAGACCGCGTAGAGAATATGTAATATGCCAGTTGATACAAGCTAAGAAACGGTTTAGGAGAAACGAAAGTTCTGACGTCACACCATGAGTTTCGGTACTTCCCTTCAGATATAAATTTGTTGTGCATCCTTTCCTTCTTTGCACTCGTGATGCAGCAGCCATTGTCTGCACGTCATTGGTGCCCGGAATATTCTGCAAATAAAATCCTCGAAGGTACTGTTCATCGTCTCCAGCCTGTAGTTGGATAAGCAACATCCTCACCATCCGAAATTAACGAACACGCGGGGGAAAGATGGCCACTTTGCCCCCCGACAATTGGTGACCCCGACGTGATTTCGGACTGAGGTTTCGGTCAACACACAGAACATCGGGCGCCCGAAAGATTGACATGGTAAGGGGACAATTATCCTCTAAATTGATCTTCTGTCTGTTGGCCGAGATCGAGGAAAGAATTGCGTCTTGAATCGATATTCTAAAAAGATCAGTTGCGGCTGGATGAACAGTGTAATGCGCAACTATAACTTTGTTTAAAATTTGCAAATAAGTTTGCGGATAAGAGAAGAATACAGAAGTTATATACCATGTATATGAAGGCGTTTTTTTATCGTTTTGAAAGATGACCATATATGTATAGTGTATAGTAAGGCTTTTTTTTAACTTGTATAGTAAAGCGTTTTTAAAATTTTATCTTTTAAAGACCACGTATAGGAAGGCTTTTTCTTAAACACGACCATGTATAGTCGAGCGCTTTTTTTTAAAAGGTGATCATGTCCAGTCAGGCTTTTTAAAGTGACCATGTGTCGTCAGGCGCTTTTGAAAATATGACCGTACTTGTCAAATAATTTTAATTGTCAACGTCATACATACAGTATTTCTTTTTTTTTTTGTTCCATCGTCTTAGCAGCAGATGGTGCTCCGACATCACGGTCCACCAAACAAACGCGCTAGCATTAACGGCCACCTCGCCAGTCACATTCGTAGACCGAAGTTGGGAATCTTGCCGCTAATCCACGTTGTCAGCCGCCCCGTGTTCCTGTGGCACAACAATTGACGGGAACACCTGAAAGCATTTTTACTAATTTATGTTTGTTATAAATATGAATGGCCGACGTTGCGCTTAAGTGGTGTTTAATAGGAATGAGTCTTTTGTTAAATTATTCAAATATTAGCATTCTTGTGCCAGGAAGAATTATGCTGGTATTAATGCTTTAATGGCGAATAAGTGTCACATCATGACTTATTCAATGGCGATATTATTCACATTCAACTCTTTTTGGCTTGGGTTACACCCACCAAAATGTCAATTTAAAGATTTTCAGAAAAAAAAGCATGCTTTGTTTCTGTCAAAAGAGCAAGTAGTTTGACTACTTCAATTGTATTTACAGTAACTTTAAATTAAATAACACTATACAGTGGAAACTTGTCTTTTGTGATGGGAAAAAAAAAAAAAAAGTCTGACTTAACTGAATTGCGTGAAACCCGAAGCAATAGTCCCCATAGGAAATAATGCAAATCCCAATGAATCTGTTAATTGACAATAGCAAGCCTCCTGGGTTAGTTTAAGTTAGGGTATGAAATGTGAGCAGATGAGTGAAAACT
>NW_017805730.1:0-1664 GCF_001891065.2 Hippocampus comes | reverse complement strand
TACTCTTGATGGCTTTTATGAAAGTTCGAACAGCTCGAGAGAGAGCAGCTTTGAACAGTGCGCCGCATGCTGCTTCACCAAGTTGTGGCGTATGACGTGTGGCAGCCCACTCTGGTTACGATCAAGACGACGATGATGGTTGAACTTGTCAATACAATTTTTTCAGAAACTCACATTTTAATTCAAATTTTGTAAGGAGATGGAAAAGTAATTCATATTGTCCTGAGAGGAACAGAACAACAATAAAAATTATGATTTCAATTTCCTTTTTTTTTTTTTTTTTTTTTTTTTGTGGAACCCAAATTTCAATTTTTGGAAGTAGTGGAGAAAATGTATTATTTTATCTGTTTCAGTTTCTTATTTCTTCATTTGTAATGATTGTTTTTTTTTTTTTTTTTAGTGAGAACATGACACAAGTGTGAAACTTTTTTTTTTTTTTGTGATAACATGACACAAGTGTGACACATGGCTGTCATTTGTCATCGCGCCTTTTTCCACATGCACCCACTAAATGTCCCGCAGGTTTCGTTAAATCCACAAATAATGACTTCAAGTAAATGAAAGTTGAATGACGACTTTGCTCCGATCTGATCGGCCAATATTTTGCATTTCTTGCATATTATATTTTTTCATCATCTGTCATGTTTTAATCTGCTGATCTTGATCAATGACATCATAAATTTAGAATGTATCCATTTATCCAAGGCGGGCTGCCACAAATTAATTTTGGTTGCCGCTAATAGATTTTGCCGCTATTGGCAAAAATGCAGAGTTGAGAAGGTATTTGTTTATACATTTGACAAGCGAAAATACTCAATAATCAAGTTATATAAATAGTTCTATTACCCCATCTTTTTATCTTTAAACTCAGTAATCAGTGATCGACTGCCAAAATCCTAATCTTCTAGACTTCAAGTAAATGAAAGTTGAATGACGACTTTGCGGTTCTAATCAGTGATCGACTGCCAAAATCCTAATCTTCTCAAGCCCAATTTTAATTAAATAACGGGCCAATTAAGAGTGGACATTGATTAAGAGGAAACTTAATGGACGGTGCACGAAACAAAATTAAAAAGAGAGAAAGGGAGATGGCGGCGTAAAGTCTGAGCCCAGAGGTCGGCGAGCTTTATGAAAGGACCTGTTGTCTCCTCCTCTGACACACACACACACACACACACACACACACACACACACACACACACACAAAAGTGAACCCCGGTAGACAGTAAAAACATGTATTGAACTTTCACTGGTGGAAGCAGCACTTCGTTTACCAAGCTGCCAAATGACACTTTAGTAGATCCGCGCGAACACAAAAAGCAACCCCACCAACACGTCAAAAAACTTTGCCCGACGTTCGGGCATGTGTCGCACATCAGAAGCTAATGCTCACCGATGCTAACACAAGAACTCGCGCTTGGAAATGGCGGATCATGGTTGGAGAAACTTGGTTATAAGGGCAGGATGATGCAAATTAGCCAACGTCGCTGTTGCTAAAATACGTGGCCACAGTTGGTTCTCAACATTAAAGCTTTGTTTGTTTGTTTTGATGTCAGCCGTTTTCTATTCACGCTCTGTTTCTTCTCAGTTATCCATCTATCATGAGTTACATTTGAAATATTCCATGTTAATAATTAAACAAATGTTTTATTGGACAATGTACC
>NW_017805729.1:0-3106 GCF_001891065.2 Hippocampus comes | reverse complement strand
TCCCAAAAGTCGACAGTGCGCCCTATAATCCGATGTGCCTTATGGATGGTGTTAGTCTCTTTATATTCCCCATTGAGTTGTTTCCCTGTTAGTGTTCCTATGTCATCTAATGGTGATTATTAGCAGGAACCAATTGTAACGTAAAAGGGTTCTGCCCGACACTAATTGACATGTGCATTCGCCAACACACCCTCAAGCAAACAGACTGCTACTTTGTGAGCTCTGCGCAGCCATTATGATATGACGAGAATACCAAAACCAAAGTTAACTGTTGACTATACGAAGGAAGAAGGAGACAAGCAAGACTTCTCAGGATATTTAGCCCCTTGTGGATGCGAGGCCATGAGGTTTGTGTGCCTTTTTGTTGAATCAATTGTTTTCATAACTTTGTCTTTCATTTGTTTTGTAATGCCATTTGTTTTGATATGTTTCAAGCCCGTGTTTGTTTATACAGCTACAGCAGTTGTGAAGGCTCTATATAAATAAAGCTTTATTGTATTTTATTGTATTCCCTTTAGCATAGCCCCATCTAGTGGATGCATAGCGCAACCGTGGCCACTATTGTAGCTTCGATTCTATGCGCCTTATAATGGCTTCGCCCTACATATAAAAACTGTTTTAAAATAGGCCAATAATTGAAGGTGTGTCTTATAATCCGAAGCGCCTTATAGTGTGGAAAATAGGGTAAATAAGTCACCGTCCCATTGCTTCAATGTGAAAAATCTAAATGTACTTTAATGACAAAAAAAAGTAAAAGTCAACGTTTTTTGTATGTTGTACATAGGCCTACAGCAAAGTTTTCATTGTTTATGATTACACTGCCGTATATCACAATCCCGGCAGTTTAAGTTGATATTTGATGGCATTTTCCTTGAAGTGACTTGCGTGGGGCTCTTGGTTGACTTCCAGAATCCTGTCACTCATCCCGACTTTCAAGCTTTTCTTTTTACAAGACACAGACCTCCCCCTTGCTGTTTTGTATGTGTTGCTTTAGAGCAGCTTTTGCAAGTGTCTTGGCATAAAGGTCTTTCGATGCATGTTTGTTGCAAGAAATTCATGTCTGTAAAGTCTGTCTGTGTCCCCTTCGTGAGATGAATCAAAATATACAGTGTCAGGCAAAATGATCTGACACATTTGTAGGTTAAATAAAAGGCAAATAAAGTAAAGAAACAAAAAAGTGTTTTAATTTTCGAAAAGTACATATAATGCCATTCTGTTTCATTATGTTTTAAAAATTAAGTGGAGTTCTGGCGGTGCTTAATTTTTTTAACCTACGAATGTTTAAGATCATTTTACCTGACCCTGTATTTGGGGACATTTAAAAAGCGGCCGAGAAGCATGTTCTGCATTCAAATTAACAGTCGAATGCTATCCTATACACCCAAGATGGTGAGCAGAAATAAACAAACAAATAAAGAAAGAAAAACTACAAAGCGTAAGTGACGAAAAGTGCAAGCGACATATAAATGGCCTGTTTGATGAACATCAGACCAGCTCTGCCGCCACAACCAGCGTCAATTGTGTACTGAACGTCAAATCACCTACTCTGTGTGTGCCAGCCCGTATGCGTGCGTATGCGTTTACTGACTTGTTAAAAATGAATGTCATTGTTTATATGGCTGTAAAAGTGTGTTTATGTGTATTTATGTGAGGTCATTCAGATGGGGGATGTATTCGTGGTGGCAACTGGCTGATTTGCTCGCACTTTTAATCGCGCTTCTGACACATTACACAGCTCATGCTGTCGTCCCCTCTCTCATGCACACGCTTGCCACTTTCCTGAATTCATTTTGGGCTGAGTTACATAACCTTTCACCTTTGAAAAGCCATCGACAGGCTTTCACACACAAGCACAGGCAAAAAAAAAAAAAAAAAAAGTAACCCTTTCATTCATGAATTAGGATAACCTACATCAGGATTTAAAAGATTTTTTTTAAGATTCTTTCATACAGGAGAAAGCAGCTTTTGAATAGGTGTCCACTATAGTGACTGTCCACCCACCTTCACTCCTCTGCTGAGTACCAAAAACAAAGTTAGCTGCATAAATTGGAGCAGGGTGCCACGAGCGCTCAACCCGCACGCTATCACCCCCATCTAGTGGATGTATGGCGCAACCGTGGCCACTATTGTAGCTTCGATTCTATGCGCCTTATAATGGCTTCGCCCTACATATAAAAACTGTTTTAAAATAGGCCAATAATTGAAGGTGTGTCTTATAATCCGAAGCGCCTTATAGTGTGGAAAATAGGGTAAATAAGTCACCGTCCCATTGCTTCAATGTGAAAAATCTAAATGTACTTTAATGACAAAAAAAAGTAAAAGTCAACGTTTTTTGTATGTTGTACATAGGCCTACAGCAAAGTTTTCATTGTTTATGATTACACTGCCGTATATCACAATCCCGGCAGTTTAAGTTGATATTTGATGGCATTTTCCTTGATGTGACTTGCGTGGCGCTCTTGGTTGACTTCCAGAATCCTGTCACTCATCCCGACTTTCAAGCTTTTCTTTTTACAAGACACAGACCTCCCCCTTGCTGTTTTGTATGTGTTGCTTTAGAGCAGCTTTTGCAAGTGTCTTGGCATAAAGGTCTTTCGATGCATGTTTGTTGCAAGAAATTCATGTCTGTAAAGTCTGTCTGTGTCCCCTTCGTGAGATGAATCAAAATATACAGTGTCAGGCAAAATGATCTGACACATTTGTCGGTTAAAGAAAAGGCAAATAAAGTAAAGAAACAAAAAAGTGTTTTAATTTTCGAAAAGTACATATAATGCCATTCTGTTTCATTATGTTTTAAAAATTAAGTGGAGTTCTGGCGGTGCTTAATTTTTTTAACCTACGAATGTTTCAGATCATTTTACCTGACCCTGTATTTGGGGACATTTAAAAAGCGGCCGAGAAGCATGTTCTGCATTCAAATTAACAGTCGAATGCTATCCTATACACCCAAGATGGTGAGCAGAAATAAACAAACAAATAAAGAAAGAAAAACTACAAAGCGTAAGTGACGAAAAGTGCAAGCGACATATAAATGGCCTGTTTGATGAACATCAGACCAGCTCTGCCGCCACAACCAGCGTCAATTGTGTACTGAACGTCAAATCAC
>NW_017805728.1:0-2743 GCF_001891065.2 Hippocampus comes | reverse complement strand
GGAGAAGAATGTGTATTATAGAGCATATCCCATCCTATTATGGGCGACTACAACTTAAGCTCACCACATACTGAAAGAGTGACTGAAACCAACTGAACAGTAATGCAATAGATGGCATTCGGCCGCTAGTTTTTATGAACGTCCGACACTTGGCTTCTGGTTTTGCTGCAAAAAGTTTGAATCGTCGATGTACGGTGTCGCTACGTTGCAGATGTGTAAGAGCCAATCGAAAAATGTGCAAAAGTTGGGATTTAGCGAAGCCCCAGCCAAAACCCAGCCAGCTGGTTGAGGCTAACAACACATCCTTGGTGCCCCAAGAGCTTTACAAAGCTTCACCTTCACCTATTAACAAACAGAAATTGGGTGGTCAAAAATGTCGATTTTGAGATTTTTCCAAAATCACAAAAAATGCAGTCAAAATTCATGAAAATAAGTGATTGGTAGTCAGCGTGTATTGTAACTAAGGAAACTAGTGTGTGTTATTAGCTGACAGTAGCTAGCGCGTTTCGGTGAACCTGCTGTAAAATAATTGGTCATTCCTCGCCCCAAACGTGAAGTCTTCAAAAATGATTCATACAAATGGACATAGTAAACTATAAGAGTTGAAGTACACCATAAAATAAATAGTTGTAACCCTCCAGCACAAAATCAAACAGAAGACATGCGGCCATGTGCTCTGATGATGGACGAGTTGGTCAACCCTTCACTACCTAAGAGCAAAAAGTGAATGTCATCATGGGATTGGTCACCGGTAAATGCTTGCAATTCAAGTCCATTTCTATGCACTCCATCCAGCAAGTAATGTCACATTCACAATGGCGTTAAACAATGCTCTGTTTACATGGGAGCACCTCCCACCAGTTGAGAGTGACATTATCATGCCAGCATTTAGTGGAAACATTTTTAAATGCCCTGTAGGTTATGATGTAATATAAATAATGTCATGTTTTGATCACTCCTCAACGTCGTTATTTCATGCAAGGTTCACTACTGATGACACATCGCGCTCAGTATGTCATTGACAAATGGCATACGTGGCAGAGTTCTAACACCACAAATTTCCACTTTATACTGTTTTAAGTGGGATGAATACAAAATCAAGCATGAAAACTGTGAACCTTGCAGATGAAACGATGATTATTTGTGATTGTCCTTCCAAAGCTCAGCCCATATTGCACGCTGCTATTTTTTTTTAACGTCAGTAATACCGTATGCCTTCATGCCGTATATATATATTTTTAACGTCAGTAATACCGTATGCCTTCATGCCGTGAAGATATTGTACAATGAGATTTTGACATCACTACATTTCTATGATATATATTTATATCCATTACAGCATGTCAATCGATGTGCGGTGCTCTATCTTTTCGTGTGCGACAGTCCTTTCGTGTTCTGCTGCATCGCCCAGTGCGCCGCGGGTCTTTGATTGATCACAGTTAATCAAGAGGCGATTGTGACTTGAGCACTGATGAGGAAATGATCACACTTCAGCCACATTTAAGGCAGTTCAGTGATCGAAGGGAAAAAAACCCACCTTGCTTTGGCCTCTCTTATTAAATATTTGTTTTGTTACCGCTGATATTAGTTTTGTCGTTTTCCGCAGCTCTGGAATGCATTACATTGCTCTTCTGTGTCACTCATCGGATGCAACATGAACACAGTTTTGTCTTGATCATCAATCCAGGTGATGATTATTTTGACCATCTTGTTATCAGAGCTCATCAAACAAGCTAGTTTGCTCAGACAATTATATGCCAACCATTAAATGCAGACAAGAACATTGTTTTTTTCTGCATTTGTTCATTTGTATATGTGCAATATAATGATGCAATCAGTAAATACTGTTTTCTGGCAGTGTCTTCCTGGTTGCCCCTTCATTAGATTGCATTTGTACATTTTCAGACAGCGATGATTCAAACAGCGGGAGCCTCATCATGTTCACGCTCTCACACCTGCCACCTTTCTTCTCATTAGGCACCGACAGGCCCGGTCATCCTTGCACAGTTCATTAGTAGCCTAAAAAGTCTGACGAATCCTTGCTGATCAAAAACAAGGCACAGCTCACTAACTGGGTTCATCTATGTTTTTTTCTCCACAACCCCTACCTGGTACAATCCTCACCTCAGAAGTTATGTACCCGGTTCCTTGGCCTTGTACATTATATATCGTATCATGCTTGTAAATGACTTAACGTTAGTTGTATTGCTTCTGGTGGTCATCTAATTCCATTGCCTCAAAGGATGCCACTCCCAAGCTTTTGCAACTCATCCAGTGTTCTTTCCATGATTGTTTCCTATTCACGCTGAGAGGCATGTTTGGCATAATCTGAGGCCACAGAGTTGTAATAGATCAAGCTGCTATCTATCTATCTATATATCTGTCTGTCTGTCTGTGCATGTTTGTACAAATGTACATACGAAATACACTTAAGTGCGCCGACCACGGATGCATCGAGCAACAAACTTCAAAAATAACACTAGAGGTCTGCTTCGCATTGCACTTGTGTGAGGAAATCTGCCAGTATCCCCTTCTTTAGAATCCAAATATAAAGGGATATAAAGAGAGCCAGAAAGCTCAAAATTCCCGGCATGAACGTCCCAGTCATTTCAACACAGGAGCTGGGTTTTTTTTTTTTTTTGCTTTTGCAAGAGTGTCATTTTACTTTTGCATGACCATGCGTACAGCATGTTTACTGACAGCGATGTATTGTTCAATGCTCATTCGTGGCACACACACCGAC
>NW_017805727.1:0-496 GCF_001891065.2 Hippocampus comes | reverse complement strand
TAATCCATGAATATGCGTTTCACTGGATGGAATTCGTTTGATTTCTTCGTGGTGTTAGCGTACCACTTAATACCTGTGGACAAGGGATTCGAAGCTCTAATCTCTCATTGTGTCCGAGGACGGCAACCCGAGGCCAAGGCCAAGGCCAAGGAATTGACTTAATCCCCACGCACAGGCGCGATGTCCGGAAAAAGTGATTTGTCCCTGGAGCCGGTCCTCGAGGCCAAGGACCGGCTCGAGGAACACATCCCTGGTGGCTCGATAAAATAAAATTAAACTGGGAAATGATCAAAACGATTACGGAAAACAAAATGCAAGCATCTCCAAGAGCCAAGTCAATCCAAGAAGTACTCACAAATCATGATGATGTTTTCAAAGATGAGTTCGGGACATTACACACACAAAATGCTTCCGACTGATTGAGCGACATGGCAAACTGTGAACGGCTACGAAACAACATCATTTTTTTGCCCAAAGCTGATTGTAAAACGAGAAG
>NW_017805726.1:0-7491 GCF_001891065.2 Hippocampus comes | reverse complement strand
TGACCTGGTTGACTTCAAAATCGCCCAATTAATGTCTAAAGCAGATCACAATCTCCTTTGCCAAAATATCCAGAAGCATTTTGAAATTAGAGATAGTTGTTATCATCTAAGAGGTACTCTTCCCTGAGATTTGCTTCAGTTGATATCCGGGAAGCAATTATTAATGACAATTAGTAACCAGCAAAATGGTGAAATTATTTGTATTTGTTTTCTATCTTGGTGTTTTTGTGTTTGTTTTACAACTTATTGAATGTATTCAAGAAATGCAGTATATATAAAGAATATGAGACATTTGATATAAAAAGTAGAAAGAACAATTATATATATACAAACAGAAAGGTGTATAAATAGATAAGTACAGTACACATAAGGGTAAAAGTATTTGATGAGATGTAGATCTCTTCCTTTTCTTTGGTATTGAAAAAGGATCAATTTATATTTTTACACAACAAGGGGTCGGACTAGATAAGTTGTATACTTCTTCCTACTCCTTTGAGCATATAACTGTGATGATGTTTATTTTATTTACTTTTTTTATTTTTCCTTTTGTAACTTTTGCTTGCCTTTTGTCAATCCGTCATTGTATTGTATGTTCAATAAACAATTAGAAAAAAAAAATCACAGCATTTCAGAAGATTTGGAGACACTATTTATACATGCTCCTGACAGGATTTGAACCTACGCTGAAAGATCCCAATGGATTTCAAGTCGATCGCCTTAACCACTCAGCCACGACAACTGATTTGAAGTTTATTGGGTGAAATTTTTGTAGGAGAATAATTTTGATGGCCGCGTTTCACCCTGTGCCTGAGTCCTGGGACAATGGCTGCTATTTTGAGCCACAAATGTTGGCGTGGCCCCATGATTAAAATGGTGGACAAGAAATGCCATTTGTTCTCTCGACACAGATTGAAGTCCTGTCGACAGGGAATGCAGTTTGGAGATTTGACATTCCAGATGCTGACTCTGTCGAAGAGGAGCACAACATTTCAGAAAATGTTTCGCCAAGAGGTGACTGTTGTCGGCAGGATTTGAACCTACGCCGGAAAATCCCAATGGATTTCAAATCCATCGCCTTAACCATTCAGTCACGACAACTGATTTGATGCTTATTGGGTGACATTTTTGTAGGAGAATAATTTTGATGGCCGCGTTTCACCCTGTGCCTGAGTCCTGGGACAATGGCTGCTATTTTGAGCCACAAATGTTGGCGTGGCCCCATGATTAAAATGGTGGACAAGAAATGCCATTTGTTCTCTCGACACAGATTGAAGTCCTGTCGACAGGGAATGGAGTTTGGCGATTTACCTTTAAACAAGCTTACTCTCTTCAAAAGAAGCACAACATTTAAGAAGAATTTTCTCCGGGAGGTGATCATTGTCGGCAAGATTTGAACCTACGCCGGAAAATCCCAATGGATTTCAAATCCATCGCCTTAACCATTCAGTCACGACAACTGATTTGATGCTTATTGGGTGACATTTTTGTAGGAGAATAATTTTGAGGGTCGCGTTTCACCCTGAGGAATGAGTCCAGAGAAAATGGCAGTTATTTTGAGGCACAAATGTTGGCGTGGCCCAATGATTAAAATGATGGACAAGAAATGCAGTTCAGTCTCTCGACCCAGGTTAAAGTCCTGTCGGCAGGGAATGCAGTTTTGAGATTTGACATGAAAGATGCTGACTCTGAAGAAGAGGAGCACATTTCAGAAAATGCTTCGCCGAGAGGTGATCGTTGTCGGCAGGATTTGAACCTACGTGGGAAGAACCCAATGGATTTTGAGTCCATCCCCTTAACCACTCGGCCACGAAAACTGATTTGACGTTTATTGGGTGACATTTTTGTAGAAGAATAATTTTGAGGGTCGGCCTGAGCCCGAGTCCTGCGACAATGGCTGCTACTTTGCAGCACAAATGTTGGCATGGCCTTGTGGTGAAAACGAAAGATAAAGAAATGCAGTTTGGTCTCTCGACCCAAGTTGAAGTCCTGTCGACAGGACATGCAGTTTGGAGATTTGACATTAAAGATGCTGACTCTCTTCAAAAGAACCACAACATTTTAGAAAAACTTTCTCCAATGTGATCGTTGTCGGCAGGATTTGAACCTACGCGGGAAGAACCCAATGGATTTCTAGTCCATCGCCTTAACCACTCGGCCACGACAACACACTTGTTTTGGTTATAGGTGACAATTTTGTTGGATAAATTTCTTCCCTGTCAGTGCAAACATGCAGGGGCTCCGTCGTACAAATAGTTCCTGAACTGATATCACAAAAGATTCAATTGAAGCACAAACTCGGAGTAATTATCTGGGAGTATATCAGAGTGCCCTTGTTGATTAACCCACCCTCGCCCCCTTATTTTTTCCATTTGTTGGTTGGGTGGATGCCACACAGCCCTCAATTTTTTTTTTACAACCAACTAGTCATACTGCAGGCGGCCCGGTCGTCCAGTGGTTAGCACGTCGACTTCACAGTGCAGAGGTGCCGGGTTCAATTCCAGCTCTGGCCTCCCTGTGTGGAGTTTGCATGTTCTCCCCGGGCCTGTGTGGGTTTTCTCCGGGTGCTCCGGTTTCCTCCCACATTCCAAAAAGCATGCATGGCAGGCCGATTGAACACTCTAAATTGTCCGTAGGTGTGGATGTGAGCGTGGATGGTTGTTCGTCTCTATGTACCCTGCGATTGGCTGGCAACCGATTCAGGGTGTCCCCCGCCTACTGCCCGAAGACAGCTGGGATAGGCTCCAGCACCCCCCGCGACCCGAGTGAGGATCAAGCGGTTCGGAAAATGAATGAATGAATGAATAGTCATACTGCATTCAAAAAAAAAGCTTCGATACATCAATAATATTTTGCAGTTTTATTTTTCTGCCCACTGTTAGGACCTTATACGTTTAACCAGGTCCCATCTCTTCAGTAGAATAGAAATGACATGGCTCATATAATCCTATTATCAAGTCGGATTCTTGTCCCTCTGGCACACAAACACCGACAAAATAGCATATTTGTTCATCAGGATTTTGGTTTTTAATAATTCATCATTTCGAATAAATGCAAACACTTTTTAAACATGCAGCAGAAAGTAGTTGAAGTGCTCAAGGAACAGTACATACACCATAAATGCACAAACATATTCATGATGGAGAACTCTTTCTGACACAAGATGCCCACAGAGCGTTTCGATCAAGCATCGGCAAACGTCAACTATAAGATGCGCAGGACACCATTTGAATGCTTAAAAGACAGAATAAGTTTTTTGTTGCTTTCTTTTTCTTTCTTTCTTTTCTTTCAAGCTTTGCATGTGGCAAGTCCGTAACCCAGGCAAGCCCACTCGTTGGTCATCTCCATGAATCCAGGTCCGCTGGCCAGTCCGCTAGCTGAAGGAAAAATGAAAACACATTAGGGTTAGCATGGTATTGCTTAAAATGTCTCTCCCTTGCATGTGAGTGGCTAACCTGAGAGCAGATCGTACAGGTTGCAATAGTTGAGGCCGTTGTCCAGAAGGCTGGTGAATCCCAGAGAGGTGGACTGGCCCTGTGTACAACCCCCCACAAAAACACTCATTGTCAAACATTTAGCCTGTATTTCACCAAAATGATTCCCAAACACTTGAATATCACTGCAACTTAATCTAACATCGTCACCCTAGACAGCTTACAGATGACTGCGTTTCAGAGGAAACACTCTGCTCACAACCAAGACTGAACTTAGCTCCTCCCTGACACAGAGCTTGTCTCTCGGTCAAGATATATCATTCATATATACTCCCTTGATGCCAATTTCTGTATAGACAATGTTAAGTAGGGTGTTTCGGAAAGACCACAACAGCTGCAAATTTTCAGCAAAACAATTTCAAGTTAAGTGCGGAGCTTCGTGGAGACACAAGTACCAGTAGTCTCTTGACACCATCTTGTGGCATGTAAAGACGATTACAAATGGCATTCATGACTACAAGACCACACAATGTAATAAGAGTGGGTGGACGTACGGACACCCTGCATCCTCCGGTCATGAGAGTGGAGCTGAAGGTGAAGGTGATGTTCTCAACCGCCAGGCCGTCGATGGAACTGTGGTTAGCGATGAGGCCCAAAGGAGTGCCGGCTACCAGCTGGAGGAACGATTGGAATGTTTAAATCTGTGGAAATGTCATTTGATTTGGATTTCTTGCCACGTTTTCTGATGGGGCGTCCAAATTGCTCTCATGGACCGTCACATCAAGAAAAATGGAAGAAAGATGATGTGTTTGGGAAAAATACGAAAAACAATGCAAAACTGCATACTGGTGGTCAACAAAGCACGTGTTGTGATTTAAAAAAGGTGTGATGTATTTTCTGTCTTTCTTTAAGCAGACAATATTTTGTAGGGAGGGAATGCAGTTTGAAGATTTAACATTGAAGATGCTGACTCTGTCGAAGAGGAGCTCAACATTTCAGAAAATATTTGTCCAAGAGATGATCGTTGTCGGCAGGATTTGAACCTACGCGGGAAGAACCCAATGGATTTCAAGTCCATTGTCTTAACCACTCGGCCACAGTTGTTTTATTATAGGTCACATTTTTTGGAGGAGAGTACATAATTTTGAGGGCAGTGCCGGAGACAATGGCGGCTGTTTTGCACGACAATTATTGGTGTGGCCCAAAAATATCCTCCCCCGTCGTAGTCCCTTTGAGACTTTGGAGGGCTGCCAGCTCCTCACACATCTCAAAGTTCGCGCTAACTCCACAAATAAAAATTTGCAGTTGTGCTGTGTCCTGCACGTCCATGCTCTCATCCAATGCAAATGAAAAAAATTCAAAATCTTTCATCTTCTGCTGCAGCTGGGCATATACATTTCCCACGATTTCTTCAATATGTCTGGTGATTGTACTCGCTGATAGACTCACGCTATTGAAGACGTTTTCCTTCTCGGGGCACACCTCCTCCGTGACAGCGATCATGCATTTCTTCACAAACTCTCCATCGGTAAAAGGTTTACCGAAAATAGTTCAGAACTAAGGAACATTTTAATGCAAAAGCCCAACTTTACTATCAAATAAAAATACACATTAATGAAAAATAAATCAAAATACTCTGGTATTGTTCAGGGGGGGCGGGCCAAATACAGAGGCGGCCCGTGGGCCGTAGTTTGGGGATTTCTGATTTAAAGCATGCAAACTCTCTCGAACAAAAGCACAGCATTTCAGAAGATTTGGAGACACTATTTATCCTTGTTCTTGACAGGATTTGAACCTACACTGGAAGACCCCAATGGATTTTTAGTCAATCGCCTTAACCACTCGGCCACGACAACTGATTTGATGTCTATTGGGTGAAATTTTTGTAGGAGAATAATTTTGAGGGTCACGTTTCACCCTGTGCCTGAGTCCTGGGACAATGGCTGCTATTTTGAGGCACAAATGTTGGCGTGGCCCCATGATTAAAATGATGGACGTTGGTCCATCAAATGATGCCGTTTGGTCTCTCGACACAGGTCGAAGTCCTGTCGACAGGGAATGCAGTTTGGGGATATGACATTCCAGATGTTGACTCAGTCGAAGAGGAGCACAAAATTTCAGAAAATGTTTCGCCAACAAGTGATCGTTGTCGGCAGGATTTGAACCGACGTGGGAAGAACCCAATGGATTTCAAGTCCATCGCCTTAACCACTCGGCCACAACAACACAGTTGTTTTCGCTATCGGTGACAGTTTTGTAGGAGAGAACTTAATTTTGAGGGCCGTGCATTAGTGCTGAGACAATGGTGGCTATTTTACACCACAAATGGTGGTGTGGCCCCACAGTGAAGATGATGGATGAGAAATGCAGTTTGGTCTGCCGACGCAGGTTGAAGTCCTGTCGACAGGGGATGGAGTTTGGCGATTTAACTTTAAACAAGCTGACTCTCTTCAAAAGAAGCACAACATTTCAGAAGAAATTTCTCCAGGAGGTGAACATTGTCGGCAGGGTTTGAACCTACGCCGGAAAATCCCAATGGATTTCAATTCCATCGCCTTAACCACTCAGCCACGACAACTGATTTGATGCTTATTGGGTGACATTTTTGTAGGAGAATAATTTTGAGGGTCACGTTTCACCCTGAGCAGGAGTCCAGAGAAAATGGCAGTTATTTTGAGGCACAAATTTTGGCGTGGCCCAATGATTAAAATGATGGAAAATAAATGCAGTTTTGTCTCTAGACCCAGGTTGAATTCCTGTCGACCGGGAATGCAGTTTTGAGATTTGACATTAAAGATGTTGACTCTGTCGAAGAGGAGCACAACTTTTCAGAAAATATTTCTCCAAGAGGTGATCGTTGTGGCAGGATTTAAACCTACGCGGGAAGAACCCAATGGATTTCAAGTCCATCGCCTGCACCTCTCCGCCACGACAAGTGATTTGATGTTTATTGGGTGACATTTTTGTAGGAGAATAATTTTGAGGGTCTCGTTTCAGCCTGAGCCCTAGTCCTGCGACAATGGCTGTGACTTTGCAGCTCAAATGTTGGCATGGCCTTGTGGTGAGACGGAAAGACAAGAAATGCAGTTTGGTCTCTCGACCCACGTTGAAGTCCTGTCGACAGGGAGCGCAGTTTGGAGATTTGACATGAAAGATGCTGACTTTGTAGGAGAGAGAAGAAGCACATTTCAGAAAATGCTTCGCCGAGAGGTGATCGTTGTCAGCAGGATTTGAACCTACGCAGGAAGAACCCAATGGATTTCAAGTCCATCGCCTTAACCACTCGGCCACGACAACACACTTATGTGCTTATCGGTGACATTTTTGGAGGAGAGTACTTAATTTTGAGTGCAGGATTTCTGAGAAAATGGCGGCTATTTTGCACCACAAATGTTGGTGTGGCCCCATGATTAAAATGGTGGCAGTTTGGTCTCTCGACCCAGGTTGAAGTCCTGTTGACAAGGAATGCAGTTTGGAGATTTGACATTAAAGATGTTGACTCTGTCGAAGAGGAGCACAACATTTCAGAAGATGTTTCTCCGAGAGATGATCGTTGTCGGCAGGATTTGAACCTACACGGGAAGAACCCAAAGGATTTCAAGTCCATCGCCTTAACCACTCGGCCACGACAACTGATTTGATGTTTATTGGGTGACATTTTTGTAGGAGAATAATTTTGAGGGTCGCTTCAGCCTATGCAGGAGTCCAGACACAATGGCAGTTTTTTTGAGGCACAAATGTTGGCATGGCCCCATGATTAAAATGATGAACAAGAAATGCCGTTTGGTCTCTTGACCCAGGTTGAAGTCCTGTCGACAGGGAATGTAGTTTGGAGATTTGACATGAAAGATGCTGACTCTCTTCAAAAGAACCACAACATTTCAGAAAAATTTTCTCCGAGAGGTCATCATTGTCGGCAGGATTTGAACCTACGCGGGAAGAAACCAATGGATTTCTAGTCCATCGCCTTAACCACTCGTCCACGACAACACGCTTGCGTTCTTATAGGTGACATTCTTGGAGGTGAGTACTTAATTTTGAGCGCCGGGTCGGATTCCTG
>NW_017805725.1:5262-7439 GCF_001891065.2 Hippocampus comes | reverse complement strand
GCTTTGACCTGAGAGCAAAAATTGAAGATGTGAGCGGTGTACAGTGAACACAACTTCACAATAGTAGACAATTCTTCAAAGAAGAGGCTGTCAAACTAAACATAAAACAAACAGAATTGCACATTGTGGATTTAAAACAACCACTAACCTGCTTTTGAGCAATTAATTTAGCCAAATGCTAATGAATAGCATTAGTGTTGAATGTTATAACCCTAAAATATGTATTTCATTCCTGAGCAGCGACCACTGCGTGGTCTGTGTTTTGAGTTGAATTAATTAATTGAAGAAATATTTTTTTTTCCTTTATTATTATTGCTATACACGAGAAATTACATTTTGAGGGCCTAAACATGCATGAAAACTCACCAAACTCTGCATACACATCGGGCCTTTTGAAAATTGTAATATTTTAAAGTTGTCATTCACAATCACCCCCCCAAAAATGGCTCTGTTGTGCCCCCTCTGGAGCTTTTATTAGAGCCCCTAGCCTGGTACATTTTACCAAGTTTGTTCATTTATTTTTAAACAGAATTACATATTTATTTATAATTGCTCATGTGTTGTATGTTTATCTTATTTCCCTTAATTTGGTATTTACATTTACTTAATTGTATTTTTTTATGTACTGCTATTTATTTCATTGTATGTAGGATTTTCCATTTCATTTTGTATTGTAACTATTTTTTTTCATTTCACTTCATCTTCTTAAAATTTGATATTGTAAATGTATTTCGCTCTATTTGATAGCCCATTTGAATGCATTATTTGATGTTTTGTCTTTTTTTGTTTGAATACATACCTGTATATTCAATTACAGCTACTGTATGTATTACAGCATGGCTCAGGTCGACATCTCGCATATCCACAGATTATGGATTCAAATCTGAGCGAGCGCCTATGACCAATAGTCAAAGTGCCCTTGAGCAAGATATTGAACCCCCATTTTGCTCCTGGACCTGCGTCACCAGTAGATGAATGAGGGGGACCATGTTAATGCACTTTGAGTACCTTGAATGTAAAAAAAGTGCTGTACAACACAAAGCCCATTTCCCATATAAATGGAAATGGAAGGATATGGGTTTGTGTGTGTGTGTGTGTGTATGTGTGTGTGCGTGCGTGCGTGCGTGTGTGCGCGTGTGTGTGGTGTGTGTGTGTGTGCGCGCCTGTGGGCCGTGCAGAAACAACTGGAAGGTCATTAGTGGAGCGCACACGTCTGAGCAGAAAGGAACTGGAGTGAAGTCTTTGTGGGAATGAGATTACTCCACAAAAGATAAATGCTAAATGAATTAGGCCTTAACCTCATAATTGTTATTTTGAGACTAGAGATATAATTAGATGTATTCAAAAATACACATTTTCATTTTGCAAAATTTAAAAGGCCACCCCTGCACAATCGAATGCATTCATTGAAAAGGGTGATGAAATTGGCAAAATGGCAAATCTTGTGAGATGAGCCCCATTCAGACACAAAAAATATGTGCCAACACAAAATTTGTCAAGAATCGTTGCAGGTGTAACTATAAATTTGCAGTGGCAAACATTTATTATTAAGTTTATGAATTTCATTTCTGATCAGATAGTGTCGTTACCTCGATATGACGAAGCAGCATTTGTATTTTTAACACGGCCTATTCCAAGTAATTGTAAACTTCAAATTCGCTGGACCTGATGAAATTTCTGAACCTGATGTTTGACCTTTAACTGGACGTTGTCTGTGGCACACAACAGTTCCATCCTCTCTCGTATTACTAAAGGAGCTTGGGTTTCTTCCATGTTGCGAAAGCGAACAGAGAGGACATGAAGACAAACTGAGAAGCGAAAGAGTGACACGGGCAAGAGAAGAAACTGGAGCTGAAAATCTCTCTCTCCCTCAGCAGTATCGATTAAAGGCTCGTCTGCCACGGCGTTAGTATCAGTTCGACAGAAGAGCCGACGAGACGTCCTCCTGGGCAGTACGGTGTCCTATGAGTTAGCACGTCTGCCTCAGAGTTCTGAGGTTCTGGGTTTGAATCTCTGCAACAGCCTTCCGTGTTTTAAATGTTTCCCCGAGTCAAACGATCAGCTCGTCGGCAAGCTCTGTGTTTCTGTTGTAGGCACTCTCATGGGCCATTGCAGAAGCAAGGAGGCAGCAGTGCGGAGATGTTTACAAAGAAACCTCCTCCAGGTAAGCCCTAGAC
>NW_017805725.1:0-3512 GCF_001891065.2 Hippocampus comes | reverse complement strand
TTGAACACATCGCAACAGTGTGACCCTTCCTCCAACCTCTGGACCGTCAGTCAACTCTTCATTGTGACGCCTGACTCGCTTTACAGCTATTGTGGATGTGTGGGACATGATTTTAGTCGCACGCTCACAAAAAAGCAGCAAGAAGCCAATGACGGAAGTCGTCGTGTGTTTGTATTAAAACACAGCCATGAATGTCTGAACCACTTGCAACAAACGTGAGGACACCCCAAAGTGAAAATGTCCCACGATGCAACATCAGAGGATTCTAAAATTCTGAGAGGACCGAAAAGCTGTTCCGCATCAAACAAATCAACAGCGAACCTTTTTTAACCCTTTCATGCACCCTGTAACCTGATAACATGATAACCTGTCCACTGCAGTAAGCGCTATCCCCGAAAGGGTTAAAGTCCCTTCCAAAAGGAAATTAATATTTAATAGAAAGTCGTAATTCAAGAGATGAATGGGCGTATGGTGCTCTTTTGGAGTGGTTCACCTTCACGTTTTGTCTGACTGACTTCCTGAAATCGTTAGCATTCTACTTTGCTTTTGTTTCGGAGCCCAGTTAAGTGGTTTGGAGCCCCACTAAATTTCTTTCCATATAAAAATGCGCCACTTGACTGCAATTAGGATCAAAATTTGTCATTCTCCGTGACATTCTAGATATCGGGTCTTTCATCTTGAATCGATACTCATAGACTCGTTTATGTCTCCCGAGTCAGCCGGCAGGTTTGTCTGTAATGGAGCGTTATGGATTTCTACGCGCGTCTTCTCACATCGCAGTCAGCGTCGGGGGCTCCTAATGCCTTCGCTGCTGTCAGATGTACAGTATTAAACACTTAATGGGCAGTTTGCTCAAGATGCATTCAAGTGACCGCTCGGCGTTCAAAGGAAGAACAGAGTTTCGAAAGGGGTGCCGGCACCTGACGGGAAGAGGGTCGGCATCTGCTTACTTGGAACTCTGAGGTTCGGGGAAAATGGAGCCGTGACCAGGAGAGCCATAGAACAATATTTAAGAAAAATAGTTTTCCGTATTATTCGGTGTCATTGTTTTGTATTTTGGAGAACAGGTGATCACATAAGAATGTGTTTGTCTTCAGAAATGGTGAAACATCATGTGGCCCATCATCCAAGGTCATATATGAACATTTTCAAGTAACTGTACAGTGTTTGATCTGTCACATCTATTCATCCATCCATCTATCCATCAACCTGTCATCACCATCCATCCATATCTGTCATATAATCATCCAACCAGCCATCCATCTAGCCACAAATCTATGAACTACCATCCATCCATTTATATCCCCCATTCATTCGTCAATATGCCCATCATCCATCCATTCATTTGTCATCATCCATCCACCTGTCCATCAGCCATCCATCTCTTCATCCATCTCTCCGTCACACACCCATTTATACATCCATCCTTCCATCCTCCTTTGCATCTATCAGCTACCATCCATCAACTATCATCATTATCAATCCTTCCTTCCACACATCAACCCCCGTCCATCCATCCATCGACATCCATCCAGCCACACATCTGTCAACTAACATTCATTCATCCATCCTTCCATCATCTACTCATTCATTCTTCCATCCATCCACGAACTCACCTAGCCATTCCTCCATGCGACCCATCACCCATCCATGTCTTCATCTATCCCTACATCCATCCACTCCCGCAACAGTCATCAATCCACAATTTGTCATCGTTGACGCATCTAAATAATATTTCGGAACTGCTAAGACAAATCTATTATGATTGAATGACACGTGCCTGGCGGGGATAATGACATCAGGTTATGAGTCAAGCCTGAATAAACAGCAAAACCTGCAGCGCGTTTATTAATGTGTGCGCATGGGATTGCTCGTTAATCACGTTAGTTGTGCCGACTCTTCCTGTGGTCTCCTCGTGGCTTCTCATGTCGTCATCAGTCAAATCTGTACTGAGAATTCTCTCCTATCCTCGGAGCAACACAGGTACAGCGCTTGCATCTTGGCAGCGCGCTGCAGAGTCACTTCAGTTCAAAAGCGCTCTCATCAATATTTAAGGACGCTGATCTAAGCAGTAAGAATTTTGTTCTATCTCAGCATCTTGAGTATCACGGCACGTTTTGGATGAAATGCAACTAAATGTCCAAGACTATAAGGTGGTTCTTTTGAAAACGGTTATTGGTTGTTTGTCTACATGTATAAATGAGATTGTCATGTGTTTAATAATAGTTGTATGTTTACATCACACAATGTGTCTGTTGTGTTCCCGCAGAGGAGGAGAGAAGAGTCAGGGCCAATGACAGAGAGTACAATGAAAAATTCCAGTATGCTGTAAGTTCTCTTTCTCTCTCTCTCTCCCTGCTACACAACATTATGCCGTGCTATACAGGATTTGATCTGTGTGTGTGTGTCCTTTCCTCGTGCGCCTTCAAAATACAACAAGAGTAACTGCATCACCACATCCAAGTACAACGTCCTCACCTTCCTGCCCATCAACCTGTTCGAGCAGTTTCAGGAAGTGGCCAACACCTACTTCCTCTTCCTGCTCATACTTCAGGTGAGCGGCAGCCAAGAAGGGGGAGTGGGTCACACTTAAACTAAACATCCGCTGCCTGCTGCTCATTGCAGAAACCCCGTGGAGGTTTTCCCAGGCTACTGGTTTTGCTCTTCTAGTCATGACCGTAAAGAGCGCCGTTTGATATAAGGGTCACTACTGATATGCTCTCGCACTAGCTACTGTTTTCTTTTGGTTTAGATACCCAAACACACTACCGGAATGTTTTCAAAGACTAGTAAAACAAATTTTTACCTCATTTCACATGACTGAAAAGCTATCCCGCACACATGACGAAAACACCCTCACATTCTAGTGAAAATTGTTTTGCTTCTACATACTACTGAAACACAGACACACTCCTAATATGCTCTCTCATGCACAACTGAATTTTTATTTGCTTTCCATTCACTATTGGGAAGCTCTCACATAAACTGTGGAAATGCGCTAACACGCTACCGAACCACTCGCAGGCAATTGAAATACCCTTACACACAAGAATGAAATACTCTCTCTCGCACGAATACCAGAATTTGCTTTGCTCATGTTCACCACTGAAAAGGTCTCACACACTACTGAAATGCTTTCACACACACTGTTGAAATGGTTTCACACAGACACACACAACTGCAATTTGTTTTGCTTTCACACCACACGACTAAAACACTCTCACACTTTCTACTGTTGTTTTTTTTTTCCTCACATACACAACTGAAACACTCTCATACACAAATGGAACTCCCCGGACAAACTACACTAGTCAAACACACAAACGGTCACTACTAAAATGCTCTCATTTGTACTGAATTTTTCCACTCATGTAGACAACTGAAATACTCTCACACAAATGAATGACTTTTTTTTTTTTTTTTGCTAATACGCTACTGAAAATCTCTTACGTACATAACCCCGAAAGTCTCCGGCATTCTGTTATTTTTTTTCGCATACATACGCGGTTAAA
>NW_017805724.1:0-793 GCF_001891065.2 Hippocampus comes | reverse complement strand
GACCAATCGGGAATGATAAATACACCACAAAATGTTAACATAATATCTTCAAAATATGACCCTTAATTGAGGTCGCGTCATTGCGACTGTGTGCCGGTTCGTTTTTAGCGACTCAACCGCTAACGTTTCCGTCAGCCAGGTGTACAAACTCTGCTTGCGTTTTTTATGCTTTCCATTTGATGACTTGGGTGCTACTTGTTCAAGTGGTTCAACGTGTTCCTTGTGTTATCTTGTTTTGGACACATGCGAGGCACAACAGCTTCCTCTTCCGCGAAGCTCCCGGTTAGGGAAGGAACTTCTCTTGTCCAAATCGCTTCATCTTTGAAAATTGGCACACGGGATTCTGTATTTTTCTGTTCGTGCACACTCGTGATGGGATTTCGGCTCTTTTCGGTGATCTGGTTCTGAGCATAAAGTCAGAATTCTCACTTAAATGTCAAAATTCTTCGATTAAAGTGAGAATTTTGCCAACTTTGTCTTCGATTAAAGTGAGAATATTGCCAACTTTGTGTTTTTTTTTCTTCATTGGCCCTCTTCCGTACATTTGGATGGGCTCAGTGAAAAGAGTCGGCTCTTTTAGGCTCTCAAACGGCTCTTTTAACTTTAGCTTTTCCTTTCAATATTTATGACAAATTTAGCATACATTTTGAAAAATGACTTGGTGAACTAAATTGCAAAAATTATCCAGCAAAGAAAATGCTTTTCACTTATTTTGTTGAACATTGAAAAGGCTCCAAACAACAAACAAGCAACAAAATTAAACGTCAACCAACAACAATCAAACATGCTGCAT
>NW_017805723.1:20187-20874 GCF_001891065.2 Hippocampus comes | reverse complement strand
ATCTATCCTAAAGTTGCTAACCCAATCGTAAAGTCGCAAAAACAGGAAATGTGAGGAGAAACACTCAATACAAAACATTCCAGGGAAAAGAATAATAATGGAGCGTGACCGTGCATTTTGGGTTCCGAGCCAGCAATTGCGAATAGTGCGCGGGGGACTCTGAGGGGTTACCTGGTAGTTCTTGCATTACAGTGCGCATGTTGTGGCCGTAAATGTAAATTGTGGTTATAGTCACTGTAAAGACAAGAAGAAAAAACGTGTGGTCCCAAAGGAATCAAACTGGGGAGGGCTATGCCGGACTTTTTTTTTCTAATTCAAATGGGATGTTGGTGCTGTATTGTTTGCATCAGCAAACACACACCGAAATAATTTTACTCATTTTATGTAAGATGGTTTTATGCATTTGTGAATGTGACAACAGCATCTGGCATGTGATCAAATTGGATTACTGTAGGTTTCCATCCAAAGGCAAAAAACTTATGCAGCAGATTTATATTTCTTGTCAGAAAGATTAGCAGAATGGCATCAACGACAGCTGTATTTAGTGCCCGTAATGCATGTTTGCAAGTGAAAGCAGAGTTTACCTCAACCGAACATGCTTGAGATGTCACTGTTGTAAAACAAACATAAAAAAAAACAAATCAAACAACAAAATAACTCATCTGCGTCGATGATAAACTAGAACAC
>NW_017805723.1:0-1077 GCF_001891065.2 Hippocampus comes | reverse complement strand
ACCGTTGGGGGGAACGGGGGGGAGGGGGCGGTAGGGTGCTGCGGGGGGTTGCGAGAGTCGACTCACCACCAGATTTCCGATGACCATGACGAGCATGAAGACGAGGATGCAGAGCGGCTGTCCGGCGACTTCCCTGCAGTCCCACATGGTCTCGATCCACTCGCCGCACAGCACGCGGAACACGATGAAAAAGGAGTGGAAGAAGTCTTTCATGTGCCAGCGAGGCAGCGAGCAGTCTTTGGAGATCTTGCACGCAGTCCCCTGAGGGGAAAGCGACCCCGAAGGGAACTCAGTTGGGTGAGAAGGGAATGAGGGGGGGGCTTGTGAACTGTTGTCTCCCTGGGGACCCGCATTTGCCAGTTGTCGAGACCCACTTTACAAAAAGTTTGAACAACAAAGAAATTGTGTTGGTTCATGAACACAACCAATTCATGCCACTGATGTACTTTTTCAGTGAGTAGCCGTGGAGGAGGGTCTCACTCTGTGAAATTTTGTTTGTAAACCGCTGCGTATGAGGTATATGTGCCTTTAAGAGGCGTGGCCTACTGAGTGATGATTTATTGAGCATCCCCTGGAAGCTCAAAAAGTTTTATGTATGCCCTGTATTGGAACTGGACAGTTTGGTTCAATTCCATTTGAGTAGATTAAGATGCATACTCAATAGCACAGGGGTCAAACTCAAGACCCGGGGGCCAGATCCGGCCCGCTACGTCCTTTTATGTGGCCCGCGAAAGCAAATCACGTGTCAACTTCCACGATCCTTGCTCAAATTTGGACCGAAATGTCAAATTGTCTCTTGTCATAAATAATGTTGTGATTTTGCAAGTTTAAACTCACTTAGACAATCACTGAACAAACAACAAAAAGTTGACTGATTTCAAAATTAACAATCCATGTATTTGATTTGTTGTGTACAGGTCATAATACGATGTGGCGTTTCAACATTTAGATCGGTTTCATTGTCGTAATTAATGGCCCTCCGAGGGAAGATGTAACTCCAAAGTGGCCCAGGACAAAAATGAGTTAGACGCCCCTGCTCTATAGGGTTTGTGTCTGGGCATTGACCTTCCAGTTACA
>NW_017805722.1:0-650 GCF_001891065.2 Hippocampus comes | reverse complement strand
GAACCATCACGGCTGCTAATGGGAGAAATTATGGTTTTGTGTCATGAAATCATGTAAATTCGTTTCGTTTATAACTTTGCTATCATTGAGTTGTGATGTGCCTTCCCTCATTATGAAGTTTGATGATAAAAGTTGACGCTTTGAACTACCAATCATGTTGTCAAACGTACAAGTTCATGTTGGTCTGAGTCACAAGAAATTTGAGATCTCAAGTCAAGTCATGTGTGCGTGCACAAGCTGGATTTCTAAAGTTAGTTCAACATGAGAGCAGGATCTTCCAGCTTTATCGACGTGTGGACAATTTGAAATTGGCTTTGTTCATTTAGAATGGCCGCATGTTTGAAGGTCATCAATGGCATTTTTCAGATTCAGATTCAGATTCAGAAAACTTTATTTATCCCCGTGGGGCAATTGGAGTTGTGCGAGAGCGGCTTATTGTCGAGAAAGTAAGAGCAAGGAAAGACATAGGATAAGAGTACCACGCCCTAGGTGGTGTTTACCAAGGGCAGGAAAGAAAAAAAAAAAGTAAGAAAAAAATGCTCTCCACGCTGACTCGAATGTTTCTGTTTGACAATGGATGGATGGACATTGGGTCGAAAAGACACCAGGCAGCCGTGATCAGTGCATGGGGCAAGCTCTGCATGCTGAAA
>NW_017805721.1:0-819 GCF_001891065.2 Hippocampus comes | reverse complement strand
AAAAAAAAGACTAAAAGGGCAAGCTCAGCTGAGGCTGCTCCTTAAGTCTTTTTAATTTGCATGTTTTATATGCATTAAATACTGAACTTGTTGATGTCTGAGTGTGAATTTTTAACAGGACGTGACATGCTTAAGGTATTGCGTAAATTTTCAAAACATTAGACTTGCTTGTGTACGCTTATGTTAAATTATTAATTATTTTCATTTTATATTTGAGCATTATATTCTTTTGTGTTACAGTTACCTAGGTTATATTCCGTTTAATAATTGCTTAAACAAGTTTATGTTGATATTATCTGATTGGTTAAGGAAACCAGGAAGTGTTTTGTGTTACCGGGAAGGAGGTGTGTTCTCGTTCGTTCGTACGGAGGTGCAGACGGGGGAAAATAAAAAGCTACCTTCAAAGGATTCCATCTCTCCTTTTGCCCATTTTTAAAGTAGAGCAATCCACTCCACAAATACGAACATCTCAACTTACACTTGCATACAGCATGCTGATATTGCGACAAAAGATAAATACTTTACCAACGGTATCATTTCTTTCATTTTTTGTTTCACATGTCTGTGAGACAGACATGTTTATCATTAGATGTAATTTTCGTGACAAATATTGTGTTCTCATGTTCACTTATTTTTATTGTGATGTACTGTACCTTACATGGCTTTCACTTTATTGTCATATTGTGATACAACGACGATGAGAACATAAAGTCCAAAACACACACACATTTGCAAAATTGCTATAAAAATATATTTTTTAATCTCTTGGACATAATAAAACGTCTTCTTCGTTAAGGTACAACTTGGATGCAGGAGATC
>NW_017805720.1:705-853 GCF_001891065.2 Hippocampus comes | reverse complement strand
ATCAGGAAGTCCCGCCCATTGCTCACATACGTCTTTAAGTCAGCAGGACAAATCTCAGTGATGTATCTATTCCAGTTTTCTTTGTAGCCATCCAATCGTTCCCACTTGTTCTTTGTGATGAAAGCTTGTGGATTCGCTGAGATACATC
>NW_017805720.1:0-555 GCF_001891065.2 Hippocampus comes | reverse complement strand
GACGTGCGTGTTTATGAGTCGGGGCACATTGGCGACGTTGTACGAGCGGAAAACGAACCTCCAGTTTGGTTGAAGCGCTCTTTAGCGATTTCAATGTTGACTTTGAACCGCTGCTCACCGGCAATACTGCCGCGCAGCTCTTGCTCCCAGAAGTCTGGATCCTCTGCTGCGATTTTGTTCACCCAGTCCAGTTTGGTTTTCGTTTTCCGGCTGTTGCTGTCAAACTGCAAAATCTGAACGCCGTCAACATACGCGACCTCCCAGTACTCTGGCAGCTTTGTGATTTGAGAGGACGCTGTGACGAAATAACGCAGCGTATGTCGCGCTGAAAGAAAAGACAAGAAAATGAGCCCCATTTTATTCTTTTGCTTTCCATTCATCAGCCTCGCACAATGCGTGGTTGACATGATTCCATCCGCTCTCGGGGACTCGACACTCTGGACATGATTGACCCCACGTTTAATCAAAGCACATTTTTACTCACAAAGCTTCTCTGTTATTTGACAACCCCACACGCATCGTTTTCTCTTTTTGATTTCTTCAAAGATGTTGAAT
>NW_017805719.1:0-3230 GCF_001891065.2 Hippocampus comes | reverse complement strand
GTGATGTTTAAGGGTAAGGTTTTCGTTAAAATATAAAATAAATGACGACAGCCTTTCTGACTTTTATACATAGAGAGAGAGAGAGAAAATGAGTCTCTGAACTTCACTTAACGTGAATACAATTTCATCTTTTTTATAACCTGACATTTAACGGTTAGTATTGTAATGGTAAAACAACATTTTTGCTTTCTGAAGTCACAAAAAAAAAAAAAATCTGGGACCTTCTGCATTAGTTGCAGCTCAATTTGATAATATTTTCATCTTTACGAAAATACGGGTTCTACGATTGTTCATTTTGCTAACGTTTTGTCACAGAGTAACTGAATAGTAATTCTAATCAGACCACTATTTTAGAGTTAGTAACACGTTACAGTTACTTGAAATAGCACCCACGATTGAGTAACGCGTGACTGACATCATTCCTATAAAAAAAAATTTGCTGAATGAATACCTCTCCTAATCAGCATTATTACACTCTTACGGACACTCATTCGATTGCATTTGACATGCCGAATGGCAAATCCACTCCTGCAGCGCCTTCATCCACGAGGCCGGTGACCCAGCCCAGCAGGTCCAACTGGTGGATTCGTCACTGCAAACCCCAGCCGGTCTTGCTCTGGACTGGCTGCAACACAATCTGTACTGGACCGACTCTGGCGACAAATCCATCTCGGTGGCCTCAGTGGACGGAACCAAGAGACGCATCCTCATCAACACTGATCTGAGCGAGCCCAGAGCCATAGCACTGGATCCTCATCATGGGTGAGGTGTAGGACGTGTGCATTCTCAATCTATGATCTATGATGTGCGTACGATGCATCCATGATGTATTTATTTGGTTATTTGCTCTATTTGTCTAGTTATGTTACAACCCACTGACACCTTTGACATTTGAAAAATAACTTCCCAACCGTTGCTCCTTTGTCACTTTTGTCCTGATGTGATTCAGATGGCAGTCAATGAATTTTCATATTTTCATATTTCATTCGTATTCCAAAGGCGTGCCGCTCATACGCAATATTAACGCGAAACGGACAATTGAAACACAAGAGTTCATACTCAGGAAGAATGAAGAGCACACAGAATACTGAATGTGGCGCCAAATGACAGCTCATACCGCAGGAAAACGTGTAGGTGTTGTAAAGTTGACATTTTTATCCGTGGATGTTGCTGCGGTGGATTGATTGATATCAGTTATTCTTCACACAGCTGTACGGAAACCAGAATAGACTGACAAAATACAGACAGCAAAAATAAGACTCATACAGAGGTCATATACAAATTCAAAGGATAAAAAAAAATATAATAATAAAACATGTTCACATCATGTCCAACCACTACATATTCTTTCTTTGTTGCATTCAGTTTCATGTACTGGTCCGACTGGGGCACAAGAGCCAAGATAGAGAAGGCCGGGATGAACGGAGTGGATCGGCAAGTGCTGGTGGCTGATAACATTGAGTGGCCCAACGGAATCACACTCGGTAAAACAGCTGTTTATCGAGCCATGTAGTGCTGCGCTAAGATTGCTACTGACCATTGAAGTAGGATGAAGCTTTGAAAGGCAATTAGGCATTGCGCAGAGCTTATGGATGACATCGATATTACTCGTGATCAACTAATCGAGATAATCTTCATTTCTTTCACACAATCAATGATGGGATTTGTCGGTCAGAGTCCAAGTGTGCCTTGTGGGCAAACGTTCAATTTGTGTACTCAGACGTAGCGAACCGCCGTCTGTACTGGGTGGACTCCAAGCTGCACCACATAGCCAGCGTGGATCTGAACGGAGCTCACCGCAGAACACACATGACATCTGCTGAGACGCTGGGACACCCCTACGCTCTGGCTGTGTTTGAGGTTTGTGTCATTTTATAGATTTACAGCCTGTAATCTCAACATTAGGTACCAAATCTCCTGCATGGCTAAATGTCTACGCTATCATCCTTCCTTGCTCTTCTGAGAATTGCAGGTGGTAATGGTGAATGTGAAGTCCGTATTTTCTGTACTATAAGGCACTTCGGATCATAAGGCGCACTTACAATAAATGGCCTATTTTACAACTGTTTTCATATATAGGGAGCACAGAATAGAAGCTCCAATCGTGGCTGCGGTTGCGCTATGCATCCACTAGATGGTGCCATGCTTAAGGAATACAATACAATACAATACAATACAATACAGCTTTATTTAATAGAGCCTTCACAACCGCTGAAGCTGTAACAAAGCTATGAGAACTGGTCACAAACGCGGCATATACATCCCAATGGCATGACAAAACAATAAATGAAAGACAAAATATATGAAGACAATTGATTCAACAGAAAGGCACACAAACCTTGTGTGCTCACATCCTCAAGGGACTAAATATCCTGAGAAGACTTGCTTGTCTCCTCCTTCCTTCGTTTAGTCAGTAGTTAACTATGCTTGTGGTATTATCTTTGTTTCATAATGGCTGCGCACAAAGTAGTTGTCTATTGGAGTGTGTGTTGGCGAATGCACATGTCAGTTACCGTATTGGCCCAAATATAAGACGGCCCTGATTATAAGACGACCCCCTCTTTTTCAAGACTTCAAGACTCTTTTTCAAGAAGTTTGAAAAAAGACTTTTTGAACACCAAATTGATTTTTATACAGAAAATAATTACAGTACATCTGAAACAAATGATTGTAACAATATATTTGAGAGAAAAATCATGTTATTTTAGCTCATTCAAATCTTAATATCTGAACATTTAAATATGTAAACTAAAGTGCAATCACATTCGTAAATGAATGGCTTCTGGTTTTTGAAATGTAAATTTTTTTTTTATACTTCCCCCTCGCCTGCCAGTTACCCTGGCCGATCTTCGACCCACTTTTCTCCAGATTGTCACGACGTTTCTCCATTTTCTGTTATCTGTTCTATTATTTTCTTCTCTTTTCCTTCTTACCGCTATTTTTTATTTTTCTTCTTTGTGCTACTGCTATTTTTATTTTTATTCTTCGTGACAGGGGTTCACTTTGCCCTGGGGAGTCAAGTTCAGCATTTGCTTCAATGATATCTGGCGCCATCTAGCGTTGTGAATGGGTATAATGTCTAGACCCCGAATATAAGACGACCCCTACTTTTTCAGTCTTATTTCAATGCAAAAAACACAGTCTTAAATTTGGGCCAATACGGTAGTGTCGGGCCGAGCCCTTTGATGTTACAATTGGTTCCTGCTAATAATCGCCACTAGATGGCATAG
>NW_017805718.1:0-754 GCF_001891065.2 Hippocampus comes | reverse complement strand
ATATAAACTTATTTAGATCAACTGCAGCACATGGGCTATAACAACTACCAGCTAGCTAAGTGGTTTATTCTAAGCGAAGCCAACAGCTTTTGTTGGGTGCTCTAAATAAAGACATATGGATGCACAATCTCACCTGTGACATGTCCTGTTGATCCAGAATATTTTATTTGAAACCCGTGTCTCTGAAACCCGTGTCTCTGTATCATTTCCTGTGACCTGGTCCTAAGCTACGACCAAACATTAACGTAAATTGCGTAATGTGCCGCATTTACGCAGTAACCACGTTGAATTAAATTCACCAAGAATATCTGTAAGGTGTTCGCGCTGCCGTCATCGGATGTATATAATAACCGGACTGCTTACGCCGCCTTACTCGCCGTTGCGAGAAGTGAAGCCACCAGCAGCCAACTTACGTTGCCAATTTTCCTATTTTACCCGGACATTTACGCTTGTTTATATCCTGTCTGGATGTCCGGACGAAATTTTATAAATTCATGAAAATGTCAGGCGTGTACTGTTTTTCACGGAACTAATTAGTATATGTCTAATGTGAATGATGTTTTGTGGAACAAATGAGAAGCGGAATGCTTAAAAAATACACATGAGCGGCAGAATGCACCGTGACCGGCATGTGTGACGTAAGACTGAAGAACCAGGAAAAGAAGGCAGCGGTAGTGAGCCAAAGTGTGTGTGGAGCAGCTCCGCTCAGTTACAAGCGGGAGAGCCATAGAAAAGTGTTTGCAGCTAAAATGAG
>NW_017805717.1:0-1994 GCF_001891065.2 Hippocampus comes | reverse complement strand
ATTTACCTGCTTTATTTTATTTTATTTTTAAAATTATTTTTCGTTAAAATTAAACTGATAGGACGATTAGGGCGCAGTGTACATTGAAAATATATTACTAACATGTACAAAGACACACAAATTTTTGTTGTTTTTTTTTGTTCTCCTCTACAACCCTCGGATACACTTGGGACCTGTCCGAGATCTACCGGTCGATCAGGATCGACGTAATGGGCACATCTGTCCTAAAACAATGATCTAAAACAGTCTTTTTTTTCAGAAAATAAAAACTGAACCACATACTAACATTATATGAACAGTTTCATTCCAGAGCTAGAATTGAATTAGCGATGATGATCATGGTTGTTCTGTTTGTGACCAACAGGTGGCAGTGGAGGGCTTCTCCTAACAGCGTCGCACTGCGGTCGCGTAAGTTCTGATTCTGCCAGAGGTTTTCGTTTTTTTTACTTTGGTTTCTTGGTGTTTTCAGAATTTTGTTTGTTTTTTTAATTTTTGTGAATCCATTTTGTTCAGTCCACCCTGCTTCTCCTGCATTTCTGCTTTTTGGGTCATCTACCATCACACAACATTATCTAGAATGGAGCACATTTTTTTCGTCGAGATGGCTTGCAACATGAGGAGCTGTTTAAGGCAAAACGTTTTGTTTTTGTTTGTTTTTGGCAATACGAGACTTGGGCCATTATTTTAAGGTGACAATATTCGTGTGAGGAAAAGTTGAGAAAGTTCTAACTCACAAGAACATCCCAGAATCAAAGCATTGGCGGTATTGTCATAGCTATATGCATTATTGCAACACCACTCACGTCTCAGATGCTTGCATAACTACTTTTGTTTGCCGCGTGATATGGCTGATTCAAACACACCCCACATCGTCTCCATTACATCTGATCTATTTGTTATCAGCTGTTCATGGGCAGCAGCAGTCCAGCAGAAAGTCTGCTGCTTTTACACCTCCAAAGCAGGGGTTTGCCCTTTTAGCATCGTTGGTGGGAATGTCGCTTTGTCACTTCACTGTCAGCTTCTTGACCTGCTGGTCAGTGCTTTGTTCACCTCTCAGATTTCACTCAAACTCGCCTCCCCTTGAACGCGCCTGGAATACCGATTCGGAATGCACACTTTCAGGTTTTGGAGCATTTACTAAAGACGGCTTTAAAAGATGGCACATCACGTGAACACAAAAGGCACAAAAGGAAGCTTTTAGTTTACCATCTTTTATTGGGAAAAAAAACGTAAAGATGGGAATGTGCAACATGGAATGTTGATCGATGGAACTAAAAAGAACAGTTGGACTTGGCCAGGCCTCAATGCAACACACACATACACCGTAAAATAGAAATGCCATTAAGGTGAAAGAAATATCCCCACAATAGAAAGTACCCAGCATGCTTCAGTGATCATTGCAGATTGATTTCCCGGAACACAACTGACGCTTCACACACAAATCACACACCTGGAAAAGCCCTCATGGCGCGAGGACCCTCAAACGGTAAATTGCTAGCCGGACACGCCACAAGCAAAATCTGATAAGAATTCTTTCTCCAGTATGACTCAAGTGCATGTGGCCCGACTCCTCCTGCCACTAGCCCGTGGAAAGCCGCATGCATGAAAAACACAGTCAACAGGAAGTCCGAAGAAAGGCAAAGCGGGCTGACTGGAGCGACAAGCCGGTGCATGCGTCGCTTTCGTTTTGAAGTGTGTATTCTGCCCATGTTTGGACATGTTGCATAACTTTCCCATGTCAGCAGGGGAACGCCCAGACCCTGCTTCTTCTCCTCATGCTTGCAAGTTAACCTGTTCATCCGAGAAACATCTCCAACTTCATAGTGACGTTCGGAGGAACACTGGATGTGAAACCAAGACAAAGTTATCAGGCGGCCCAGAGCTAATAAATATATCTTTCTGATTACACTGGTCATTTTGGTCTCCACTCCTCTACTGATGTGGGGTTTGGCGTCAGGCTTCGCTAAGACTGTTATTTCCTGTTGTAATTTGTT
>NW_017805716.1:668117-670863 GCF_001891065.2 Hippocampus comes | reverse complement strand
GTAGGAATACTTTTCATCTTCCAAAACATCAACACAAGTTGTGTTTGGATCATATTTTGTGATATGGATGTGTGCGCAGGTATACTGCTCGCATAAAATTCATAAAAAAAATACATTGTAAAATGATCCATTGTTTAGCGTCCACTAACAAAGCCATCTGTCGACCTGAAAGTATCAGCGTCTTAGTATCGGAGCATTTTTTTTCAAGTAAAGATGGACGCTATCAGTGCTAACACTCTTGCTCTGTATTTTTTGCTTTTTGCTTAAAAGCGTTTTTGCTTCACTCAATCCTCCTCGTGATGCGTTTATGCACCGCAGGGAACGGCGCAAACATTCTGGGTTCAATCTAAACATTTTGCCGCATAGAAGACCCGGGTGCCTCCCCCCCTCGCGGACCCCATGCGGAGCGGGACCAAAAGGCCTTGTGGCGGCGAGCCAAAGTAAGCCCGACTTCCCCATGCCCGAGGGAGCCGACGCCTGGCACCTCCGACCCCCCTCCGATGCCATCGCCGGATGTCCCAGCGGGCTCGCCGCGTGGGCGTTCCGCTTACTCCGCGCATATATTTGCATCCCTCCCGAAACCATCTCCACCGATTTTCATCTTTTGGCGATCAATTGTGTGCGTGGGCGGGCCCGGCGCTCGTCCATGCCCGTGCGTGTCTGTCTGAAGAAGCGAGGCGGGTAATTTATCAGATAAGCTTGCTCATTTGGGCTTCTTCAGGAGGAGTGAAAGGAACTGTGGGGAGGCTTTCATCTCTCAGCAGCCGAGATGGAGTGAGCGCGGAAGAGGCCACGATGAGGAGGCCGAGCATTAAAAAAAAAAAAAGTTAAAGAATGAAAGAGATTATCCGAGAGGGATGTTTACCTTGCTCGTGCTGACAGGGGACAAAAGCGGACGCGAATGCGTGCTGCCCCCTGCAGGGCTGCGAGATATCGAATGCTGGAAGTTGAGCAAAGAAAAGCCACGTGCAAGGTACCTGACAAACAGCCTCATGAGTGTGCGCCCGTGTGGCGACCGTGAATTCGTTTTGCCTTCTTGGAAAGCTCAAGGAGGCCATTTGCAAGTCAAATGTGGCACATAATGACATGGGGAGTCATCTGGATTTATTGGAAGCTGACATGGAGTGGAGAGAGGTTTGATTTTGAAAAAGAAAATGCAGACTGCAATTGGTGTCAAAAAGTGGTTATTTGCTAAAGGGCTAAAATGATGAATCGATTTACTCATCTAACACAGTTGGGGCTGACTAACGATTTTTTTTTTTTTTGTCAATTGATTAATCTGTCGATTATGTTGCCGATGAATCGGCTCGCGCCTTTATTTAAAAGCGGGAAAGTTTTGCAGATTGACAGCGCCAAAAAATGCACACACATGAATTGACTGACTGGCTCACGGTTAGCAAGTTTCGACACTTTCGTTCGCTGACTCCCACGTCACTCACCGGGCGAGGCTCCGCCTTTTAAAGCCACACACACGTAAAGACACAGCTGCAGCATCGGAACGTGTCACCAACCACAACATCCGTTCTTGTTCAAGAATTCATTTCACCCTTTTGTGTAGCAATAACGATAACCTGTAACCTGATAACATGATAAGCTGTCCACTGTAGTAACCGCTGTCCCTGAAGGGATTAAACAGTCACTGGTAAAAATATTCAAGAGCTACAACTGTTTATTTTTGGAACAACTTGTTGCCTCTCAGGCACAATAGCGTTCCAAATCAGGCTACGTACTTTTATGTTCTGCATCCATCATGCTAATAGGTAATAAACAGAAGGTGCTGTTTGCAGGGAGTTAAATCAACTTCTTATCAAGTCGCCAAAAAAAGGAAAAAGGGAGCTGAGCCGCTGCTGCCGGCGGGCGCATTTCCCACGGAAATATCTTTTATGGCTTTATAGGCGAGCCATCTCGGTGTCGAGTCGCCATCGCGCACATCTAAATCCGTTCGCCGACGGCCTGCGGTGCTCTACGTGGAGATGCCAATTAACGGAACACAAATAGAACAACAGAAAAGCCGGAGCATCCGGATGAGGTTGGGAGTTTTGACACCTTTCTATTCATCGGGTGAGCTCCTTCCTGGTTTTATTCCTCGCATTTATCGCCAAATCGTTATTTGCATAACGTTTTTTTCTGTTGACGGCATTGAAAGGGTAGGGGGGGGGGGAACATCTGCTGGGTGTCAGAGAACAGACGTGCGGCAGAGGCAGGCGGCGAGATAGCGGCTGAAGGGAAGACGCGGAGCCTTGTTGTCGATCTCATTAAGATGAATGCACTCCGACAGGAAAGTAAGCACAGGGAAGGACACAAAACACAAGCAGGGAGGTGTAGCTTTTAATGGGATCAATAGCCCGAGCATCGGGGCGGGGTCAGCGGCCGTGTCCACGGCGACCCGTCCTCTCTGCTCTCTCGCTGATGCGATGACTCATAGCCATTTCGCACTCACAAAACACAACCCAACAAAGAGCTACATCCGGGGGAGGGGGGGGGGGGCAACATGGAAGGTCTGGAAAAGTATCCCCCCCCCCCCAAAATAAAGAACGCGTTATTTGAAGATAAACCCCTTCCGTGATGTCTCATGCTAATTCTGGCTAGCCGGTCAATAGAGTTTCTCATTGAGTGCTAGCATGGAGCTAGCCAAAAATGTATCGTTGACTACGGCGGCCATTTTGAACACAAACCATCCCGTATTATATTGCACGCGAACAGATTCTGAGAACAGCCAGCTTCATCAGTGATAAAGGCACCTTAG
>NW_017805716.1:659005-668050 GCF_001891065.2 Hippocampus comes | reverse complement strand
GGGGGGGGGGCGGGAAACAGCTGGTAAATGATGCCAGGCAACACACAAGAAGTCCCTTCATCTTCCAAAGACGGTCCCTTCAATTCCAGTGCCGACGCTGCCAGTCACCGGTCCCCGAAACAAAGCCCCCAGAAAATATCACGGCCAACACACGGCACACGCATTTACACAACGCCGCGCGTGCGGATGTGTGTGTGTGTGATAGAGCTCGGCATGAATAATTGAACACAGAGAAGGCAAGGAAACGGGGGGAGATGGGTGGGGGGCGCCAACTGCCATACTCCCTTTTCGGAAGAAGGAGAGCCAAAAGGTATGAAAGAAGCAGTCAAAAGATGCTTCTGAAATGGAATCGAACGAAGTAAGTCGTGACAGCTGCGTGGACGGGCGCATCAGCGACGATCGCGTCGATTGAGGGTCAAGAGTCGACGGAGATGGCCGAGGTCAGAGGCCTTTAAACGTGTGCACAATGGACGGCCACAATGCCACCTGGGCTGCATAAACAGACGCTCAACGTAATTGATCCCAACACAAAGGCCACATGAATAATGTTATGAAGGAATATAAGAGTCACCGCTCTGGCTCGTGCCTTTTCAAAAAAAAAAACAAAAATCTCCATTCAGGATCAATTTGTTACGGCTCAAGCAACGGATGACTTCACTGGGGTATGCGGTTGGGATGACAACAAAAGCAAAGAGATGCTTTCTGGGAACCTAATTAGACGAGAAGAATAGTTGACATATTTCGCCGCGGTCGGTCTCGTCTGACTCGTTGTTTCGACGGCCAACGTCGCTAAGAGGCTTGCAGTCCAAAAGCCACCCCGACCGGCGGCTTTTGCGGCTTCGAAAAAAGCGATATAATCGCGTCCATATTTGTAAGGCGTTTAGGGAGGAAGACAAAACTGATTTGCGGATTCCAATTGGATTGAAGCCCGTTTGACCATATCTGATGGCCGTAATCCGAGCTGGGTCTTTACGCGGCTTTTAGCGGCATAACGTGATGCCGACGATACTCAGCAAGTGGCCGTGAAGCTCATTACTTCCTTTTTTAGGGCACCGATCACATACATTGGATTCTCTTTTTACGACACGATAATCCTCCATCCGTCCACTCCAGACAAATGACACGTTCCAGATTACATCCCAATGAATGTTGCGGTCGACGCGCCGCTCGCGGACGTTTCATCGTGGACGGCGGACCCCCTCCGTTAAATCCCTATTAATGATCCTATTTACACCCGTTGCCAGTTTGATCAAAGTTTAGCCGACGTGTGATCTAGGGGGGCCTTTTCATCTCAGCTGGTTCGGCGAGGGCGGGCGGTGTTGTTGGCAGGAAGATGCTCAGTGGCACCGGCACAAATTAGGATAAAGAGTCACGAAGGGTGTTGAGGTCGTGTGGAGAAAACAGGTTCGGCGTGACAAGACAAAAGTTTTATGAAGCGCTTGATTGATGTCCCCATATCAGACGCTAGTAGCTAGTGACTCGAACTGAGTAGCTAGCTGGTCGTTGAAAACAAACACTGCATCAGAATTTCCCCCATTGGAGTCAGAAACCGGATTTTGTTGTCACTGCGGACTGAATATTTAGCCGGCTAACGCTGTCCTAGCAACGGTAATATTTGGCCGGCTAGCTCCTCACCGCTGGCCGGCTCACACTGTGCTAGCGACGGAAATATTTGTCCGGCTAACTCCTCACTGTTGGCCGGCTAACGCTGTGCTAGCAAAGGGAGTTTGCAAACTTGGATGCTGGACCTGAGATATGAACTAGCTTAGCACTAGCTAGGCTGAGGCTAGCATCCACGTCGATAGATTTAAAATGAGGGGCCCGGAAAAGACTTGTTCAGTCTTGTCTGCGTTTCGCCAGCTTCACCCTCTCTAACGTCCGTCCTCATTCTGTCCCCTCGGGGACTTTTTGGGTGTTGTTTTTTTTTTTTTTTGCTTTACTTCATTTTGCGAAACAAACTTTGAAGTCGCTAGCCCGTAAAATGATATTGCTCTCATTTGTTTGGAGGGTTTTTTTTTTCTTTTCCCCCTCTTTTTGTAGCCAGAAGCACAAAACAAAAGAGAGAGTCGAGGAAAGATGGATGACATGTGCGAGTAGAGACAAAACACAAGGCAACAGAGGATCGCGAGTGATGAGAAACAGTAAAGATGAAAGGAGAGACAATAAGCCAGAAAGAGGCGAAGGACATTTTAGGTGTTTTATGGACACTCTCGTCTACTCAGCCCGGTCGGACCATTCATCACCCGGACAGATACCCGAACAACACACATGGACGCACTCGTGCACTCCCATTGTCTTTATGGGAGCTCATTTGGTGTAAAAGCTTTACTCGACATGATTCGAGTAACCCCGCGAAAACCAACAAACGCGGCCAGAGTTGGATGACGCAATCCTCGCTTTGATTGATGGCTTACAGAAACTCATTTCTGCTTTCAAATCCACGCAACAAAAAAACAACTCTTAAGTCTTAATCTTCCGTCCGAAAGAATCTTTGACCTCCAGTAACATGACTGTATTTCCACAAACCAGATTCTATTTGGAAAGTTTTTTTGTTTTATTTGTCAAAGCAAATCCTCATGCAATGAATCTGATTCATAAATCAAGAAAAATCGCCCTGTCGTCCCCTGGCGAGGAAAGAAAAACATGTCATCACAGCCTATTTACACTCGGTGATCGGCGTCGATCGTCTGCCTTAGCGTGCCCAAAATGACGCGCGGCCAGCCCGCATCGGGTCATGTGTTTCTGTACATGTGATTTATTAGATCCGACCGCAATACTTTTAATGGAAGGGGGACCGTGGGAGGTCAGAGAGCCACCTTTGAAGGGGGGCGAGAATGAGTGAAGCGATCGATACGAGGCGCCGGAGGAAGGCCGTTTGTTTGTGTGCGCACGCATCCCATTGTGCGAACATCGAGAGGCACGGCGGACGCTCAGTCGTTGTCGCATAAATTGGCCCGCTCTCAACTGCCACTTCACCTTGACCTCTACTAACCTCCGTACGTGCCTGAATCAAACATATTTGACTCTTTCAGAGCGATCGGCGGTAAATATTTTTGCTTTGGAGCCATCGTTCGGCAGTACTGTGAGTTTGCGGCGAAATCTGCTCGACCCCCGAACGAAACAAAGCACGCTGCTTTCGTTCGTTCTCTTAGTTGCAGTACGTCCTTGGAGATATGAAAATAACGCCACATCTTATCTCGGTAAAAATGACCTTGCTGCAAACTACCGGCAAATATGACAACTTGATTTATTTGAGTTGCAGCTGTTGTTGATCCCGCCCCCCCACCCCTTGAGTACAACTGGAAACCGCGGCGCAACATGACACCGCGCCGCGTACAAACACAAGGCCAGCTTGTCGGGTGCTAAACTTCCCCATTGAGTCCGTTTGAATCCCATAATAGTAGATATTAGTCGCCTAGCAACGCAGCCTGGCAACTGCGGAGGGTCGAGATATGCTATCGCCGGGGAAGAAAGCAGAGAGAAAGCCTCCACTCTCATTGAGGCTTTTATTAAGTGAGGGAGGAGGGGGTGAGGGGGTGAGGGTGTGTGTATGTGTGGGGGGGGGGGACAAAAACAACTGCTGTGAAATGGATCTAATGCGATGTAGACAAGAGTTTTTATGACTGTTTGCGAACAAAATAAGACGCCGGTGTTCTGTTTGGGATTAGGTTTTTTTTTTTTGGGGGGGGTGGGTGGATTCGTTTCTTTATGAGCTTCTGCCGGAGATGTGAACGCTTCGTAGTAAACACGAAGAAAAGCTGAAGACACGTCGCCTTAGCACCTTCTCTCGCGGTAATTGCAAAGACGTCCGAAAGCTCAGCTTCCTCCATTAGCGTGCCGCGCTAAGTTCCGGAGACAAAATGTCCCCTTTTCTCCCACAAATGACGAGTAATTTCACTCCTCCTCCATAAATCAATTCCATATAATCCCCCGATACAGAGAATTAGAGGCTGTTTCACATTAAGAGGCTTCATCGTGCGGTCGCCGATTGATGGATCGCGATCGTTCCTCTTCGACCACGACCAAAGAGGAAGAAAGAAGACGGTGAAGTAGCTAAACTCCAGGATTATGCTCAAGCTTGAAACCAAACTAGCAGCGGGAACAATAGAAACACTAAAAGCTCGAGGGAGGGCTGAAAATGTTTGCGGCACTCCTTGGAGACAAATGAAGCAGACGCATCATCGTTTCCGAGCCGGGGACCCTCGCTTCCTCCTGCTCATTTGTTCATGTTGCACCCCCCCACCCCCAAACCACCATCCCTCCACCCACAAAAACTACAGTGCGTCCCAACTGTCACCACAAGCTCATTATTCAAACGCTGGTAGACATGCCAGCCCCATATACTAATCACAAGCGAATGGCTTATACAGCAGCTGCAAGCCGGCCTGCTGATCTCAAACAAGGTATTAAAAAATAAATAAATAAATAAATAGGAGCTTCAAGAAGGATGGCGCCATACGAGCCCGCTGGGAGAGCGTTTTCCAATTAAAGAGCGTGACAAACAGATCAGTCAAAGGCAAAGACGTCTGGAAGAGGGGGAAAAACAAGCTCCGGCCGGAGTTCCGTGTTTGTTGCCGTCGTAGACGGGAGGTGAAGCGGAAGCTTCTATTTAGGAAGCGCCCTGTTTATGTCTACTTTGGCCGCCAAGTCTGCGGCCCACGTTGTGGATCACGCGGCGCCTGCCAATGCATTTGAGCACCGGCGCAGATTCCCGTATTTTCGGCAGTGTAAGACGCTTCGGATTATAAGACATTTATATTATTTATTTTATTTTATTATTATTTTTTTCTTTATTAGTTTTATTTATTATTATTGTATTAGTTTTATTCATTATTATTATTATTATTCTTTTATTTTTTTATTTGTTTTATTTATTATTATTATTCTTTTATTTTTTTTATTTTTTTTATTTATTATTATTTTTGTTATTTTTGTTATTTTATTATTTATATTATATTATAAAGCATTTATTTTACATACTCACGCTCACAAGTGGCTAAATATCCGGGGAAGTTTTGCTTGTCTCCTTCTTCCTTCGTTAAGTTGACATTGAACGAGGCTTTTTGGGATTCTATTTGTTTCACCGTGGCTACGCAGAGTTACGGTGTCTTCATATTAGGCGCATCGGATTATAGGGCGCACTGTACTGGCTTTTGAGAAAACGGATGCGGAAAATACGGTACATGCGGGAGCCAAAAGGAGGCCTCCATTCTCGAGAGGGAAGAGTTGTAGACAAGATGCTGCGTTGAGATTTTGTCAACACTGAAAGCAGAGCGAGGGAGGGGGGGTAAGGGGGATTGGTGTGGAGGGAAGGTTGCACATCAGAGTATCCATGGAAGTCCAATTTCCCAGGGTGCCCGTATGTCAAGAATCAAGGACGTGAAGAAGAGGGATTAAAAATGTCAACGTGGCTCACTTTTTAGCGGATCGGGAAAGGGACGCGTGATGAAAAAAAAAACAGAGAAGACACACAAACGGCTTTCTCCATTTACAGGGCCGGCAAATCAAAGGCAACCCAGTTTTTCGTCAACTGCGTCTTTGTCACAGAGGCACGCCGACGGATGTTTACGCTGCCATCTGCTCGGTCGAGGAATATGAAATCGCAACGCCGCAGCCGCCCTCGCACCGGACGCGCTGGTGTTACTATAAGATTGCGAGTAAGGGAAGCGCTTGCAATACCAGCGCGTAAATAAGGCCAAGCAAACAGACCGCGACTGGGTGAATCGTGACAAAAACCGAAAAACCCCAGAGATGAATGACCGATTCATGACATCATTATTTCGAACGCCCCATCCCAAGAATGGAAAAACCACCGTTTGCATCTTCGGACCTCAATTACGTTTCTAGCTTTAAAGAGTAGTTGAATCCCATCGTACGTGGCGTGAACTGCAGGGAGGGAAGGAGTGACTCACTTGTGAGGCTGCAAAGTGAGAGGAAGGAAGATGGGAGCAGTCAAGGATGAAAGGGTTAGGGTTAGGGGGATAGGGGGATAGGGGTTAGGGTTAGGGTTAGGGTTAGGGTTAGGGGGAGGGGGGGGGGGGGGTGGGGGGGGGGGGGGGGGTCTCACCTGCAGTGGCGTGCCCTCTCTATGGATACACACACAGCCTGTGAGTAATGCAGCAACACCAATTTAAAAGAAAAATGGATCGATCCAAATGTCAATTGCTGAGGAGCTCGGTGTTATTTTTATAATTTTTTTTTGTTTTTCATCTGAAGGGTTTTTATAAAGCACGACTATTTTTTGTTTTTCATCTGAAGGGTTTTTATAAAGCAGGACTGTCAAACATACGACCTACGGGCCGAAACCGGCCCCCCAAGGAGGTTCGATCTGGCCCGCGGGATAATTTAAAAGTGAAAAAAAAATGCATGAAAGACACAGAATGAATCTTTTGAATAAAATGCAATTCGTGGGTTATCCGCTAGGGGGCACATTGTTTTGATCACAGTAGAACACAACATTGTTTTGATCAGGGAAGAAAACAGCAGTCTCAGTCTGTCACCGAGATAGACCCAACGCAGCAATTGATGTGAAAGCGCCAAACGGGGGTACAGGAGGCGGGGGGAGTAACTATGAAACTAAACACCCTCCTGCACCACAGTCGTATAAAAAAAAAAATAATAATAATAATAATAAATTGTTCATTTTCTTGAGGCACTGCTACCGTCAACATTTTACGTGGCGTTTAATCAACAACAAACCTTTGAGAATGCTTCATTAAACGTATGCCACGCGGGGCTAATTAATGCTGCGCCGCAGCCGCCATTTAAGCTAACCCGCGCCGCCTGAGCAAAAAACGTGTGCGGAATTGTAAAACTTCAGTCGGTCGAGCAGAAATTTACAGGTCATTCCGTTCGCGGGGGGGGTGATGAATTAATCATGACGCAACGGTTGTGCCCGCCTTGCAAGACCCCTCACATCTGAGCGAGCTGTATCAGCTCAAAAACTCGACGTAGCGGTAGCTGCGGTATCGCCGATTCATGCCGGTATCGGCGACGGCGGTCATCGCTCGTATGAAAGTGTTGCCGCGCAGGGGCGAAAGAAAAAAAAAAAAACGAGTTCAAAGCGTCAACACACTCGCTGATCCGACAGCCGACGTGCGAAGGCGAGAGAAAAGTTGTGGATAATTATCTTCCCGTTTGCCGCCTTGACAATAACAGGCTACGGCTAAGGGCCGTTAATAGCGCGGCTAATTAACTGGCTGACTAGACGCGGGGCTTTTTCAAGTGGGCTTAATAGGCAAGATGGAGGGGAAGGACTCAAACAAGCTCCGCGAGGGTGTCAAAAGACGCGGATTGGAGCACGGCGTCGCTTCTCGCTGTGCGATGAGATGACTTCCAGGGGTTACAGAGAAGTTGCACGTGCGTTCAGGCAACGAAAAAAAAAAAAACTCAAGTACGTCTTGTCGATTGAGCACAAAAAGGCAGCCAATGACAAGATTGGAAGCTGACACGTCGGATCAAAGAATCGGTGACGTGTCAGACCTCGCCGCGTCCTTTTCTTAACCCCCGCCGAGTCGTCGACGCTTTAGCGAGTCAACTCCGGTTCAAACCGTCAGCAAACGGGAGGGAAAAAAAAAAAAAATGGCACAGACAAAAAGTGAGTGAGTCATTTTCCCTCTTCAATTTTCTCTCTTGCCTGCTCGGGCCCTTCAGCCCCCACGCATGCACGGGAGGGCGGGAATGGCCTCTCCAAATGTCTCGCCGGCGCTCCACGCGGGTACTTGCTTTAATAGCGGCACAAAAATGAACAGCAGAAGCTTTCTTGCCCTCCGTCCCAACAGGCTATCGCCGTTTTTGCTCTCTCCATCCCCCATTATACTCGCTCGCCAATTTTCAGCCTCTCCGGGCTGCCTCACACTTCCCATTGGGGGGAATAAAGCGCATTTTTGCTCAGCTTCTTGTCGGAATACTAATTCCGCTTTTTTTTTTTGGGTTGAAGTGACTACATCGACCGTGATTCATCACGGCAAAATGGCGAACGTACGCGCGCCCCGGAAAGCTTATCAATTATGAAGGAGCACCGACGAGCGGGGAAAAAGCCCGGCTATAAATATATATCGGAACGACACGGGGAAGGTGAGCGGCTATTTTTACAACACACTTTGCACCTGCTGAGTCAGGCATGCAAACGTCCTAACATGCTAATTGTTAGCTAGGAGGAAGAGATACACGAAATCATTCACACACCCCCGCCCCCCCACATACGTCAGCATTTGCGCATTTCTTTTTTTTTTGTCTGCCTTTAAATAATGCCAGGCCTGCTAACGCCTCGCTTTGTGTTCCCGTGTGTCTCGCTGCAGCGCCCTCTGTTCATCCCAAGGTGGCAGGCTGACAATTGGTTCGGGTTATCGTCGATTTTTTATTTTTTATTATTATTTTGTTTTTAGGTTTTTTTTTTAATTCAGTTGGCTCTAATTGCGATTTTGAGTGAGTTTGTTTTTGAAGGAATAATTATGATTAGTTTTTTTAGGAAATACTTTTAGTTTAGATTTTTTTTTTTTTTTTTTAGAATTAGTTTTAGTTTTAAAATATATATATATTGACATATATGGGCTATTTGTCGAGTTCAGGATTTTTAAAAATAGTTGAAGTGATCCAAAAAAAAAGTGAAAATTTCAGTTAGTGTCCAGTTTTATTGTTTGTTGTTGTTTTTTTTTTAAATTTTTATTTTATTCACTTAACGCATTTTCTAGTTTTCATAAATGTAAATAAACTCGGAAGGAAGTAGCTTAGAAAGTGCGTGATTAGATACGCAGCGGCGCCCCCCCCCCCACCACGTTTTAAAAGCTAATGATCACCGAACATCAGAATGATTTAATGGCGAATAATTAAATTTCGCAGCCCGGTTACGATGTCGATGAACGCAGTGGTCAGCCTTGTCACATGTCCAACACTGTCATCACAACGGTCTCTTGTGTGATATTTTTCACTTTGGCGCTAATGCCTTGTAAACATTCCAACCTATGCTGGTGATAGCCGCCCGCTACCATGGCAACGCGCTGCTGCATTAGCTGGGAAGGGAGCAGCCGCAACACAAAAAACCAC
>NW_017805716.1:638245-658668 GCF_001891065.2 Hippocampus comes | reverse complement strand
CGGTCGGTGCTCAGCGTTGGACCCGAGGCTGACAAATGAAAGATTCGGCCTTCCGACTTTGCACGCGTAGCCTCCGGCGGGGCTTGTTTGGTGCTTGTCCGAGTCGACATCCTCCGCACGCTGCGCTCGTGTCAGGTTCAAGGTTAGCTTTAGCCTCCGGCGGGGCTTGTTTGGTGCTTGTCCGAGCCGACATCCTCCGCACGCCGCGCCGCGCTCGTGTCAGGTTCAAGGTTAGCTAGCTTCATTGCGTCCGGCGCCAATGACGTCCCCCACCGTCGGGAGATGCAGAGGGGGAGCTGCATTACCACCTCGGCGGGCGGCCTTCGGTCTCCGCTCTGGTTTCAATCCATGCTAATGAGCAAATGTCCATACGCTAACCCGACTCCTGCGGGGTGAGGCGGGGTTAGGGGATTTCCCCTTGACCACTGACCTGTGAGCGACGGCTTTCAACCGGACCCCCAACAAGGGAGCCTTTCATCTCCATCTCGGGGTCGAAGCCGACGGACGCCATATGGCAGGAGGCGGCCTTCAAAAGAACTCTTACGGCAATCCCGCTCGGCCGCGGAGCGACCGAGAAAGACGGGGTGGGAAATTTAAAAGGAAGCACGGGCTCAAGCATATCGTATAGTTTACCGTTTCAATCAGGAGATGCATGGAAAGACTCAGGTGAGACGATTTCTGAGGGTCCCTCTTGTACGCGGGCGTCGGAATGAGTTTGGATCAAGTGTCTCCTTTTCGAGTGGGAACCAATTTAAAGTTGGTCGACCATGAAAGCAAAAAAAAAAAAAAAAAAAGCGAGGAAACGTTGGCGCCGGCTTCTTCAAAGCGTAACTCCCGAAACGCTACTTTCGATTCGGGAACTGAGCTTTTCCGGAATTTTCTCTCACGTCTTTCTCTCCTGCCATCAACTAAACGGCAAATCACAAGTGATTTCTAAGTTATTTTAAAAAGTGAGTCATTCCTAAGATGACGTCTTTCTTTCTTTTTTTTTTTTTTTGCATGAAGATGATCATTAAATCCACAATGGATTGAATCCAATTGTGCGACCCGCATCGATCCAACCTTGGCAAAGCCTCGTGTTTATTTATTAGTGCTATTTGGCTGGAAAGCATTTGATTTTTGAGGGTGGGGGGTGGGGGTTGGATTTATGACAAAAACGCCATTAACACCTGACAAGGATGTACACCGGGTGATGTTACCAATCAGGCGAAAAGGCTCGGATCCGGTTGACGTAAGACAACATTAGCGCTTCTCTTCAAAAATGAGCTTTCTCTTCACCTTTGACCTTTTTTGTCGAGATTATTATGATTATCATGTCACAATGGCGGGCCGAGCAAAAATATTCTTCCAACTTGTCAAACAGAAACATCTCACGAGCGGCACCGAATTTAATTCGCTAACGCCCCCCCCCAACCCCCCCATGATGTCATCAAAGAGAGCTGGATCCATTAAGGTCCAGCCACTCTATTTTACCGTCGCGCTTATTTTTATTCAGACTGATGTGTCGTTCACAGCACCATAAATAACAGTTAAAAGCCCCCCACCCCCCAAAAAAAAAAAATGACCGAGGGAAAGTGGCAGGGTGGCCGGGGGGGAGGGGAGGGGGCCTTATTGATGGAACAAGTTGCAGTGGGCGAGTGTATATAAATCAACATCCATTACTCAGGAGGGGGAAGCTGGGGTGGGGTGGGTGGGGGGCTTATAAAGTCACTGATAAAGGAGGTGGACCCAGACTCGGACCTTTTATTGTTATGCTGTTGTCTTTTATTGCCCGTGATGTCATCTAATGGTATACACTTTAACGACCGGGGAGGAGCCCGGCGCGCGTGCGAGGGCATCCACTGGCTCATAATGGAGCTGCGTGCGCTTGCGACGGGCGGCATATCGATCACCGTCTGTTCCACATGTCCGCCGTATGGGCGCGAGCTGACGGGAACGGGCCAAACAACCAAATTTCACATCAAATTGACAATTAGCGTCCCAGAAAAAGAAAAAAAAAAAAACGCGTGGCCGGCGAAAAGCGTAACTGCGGGCCGACCGTATTTCTAAGCGAGGCAGCGTTCACAGCCGCCGACGCTTTCATTACCCGCGGACACTAAATTTGCCGCTCATTATCATACGTGAGCAGCAGGTATAAAATATGATTACATAGTTGCTCCGCAGCGCGATGGTTATTACGAGAAAGAGCGTCGGCCCGAGCCGCTCGGGGGCCCCGCGCGCGCAATAAAAGCAGCAAAACAAACACAGGAAGGGGCCGGTAATCAAGCATAACAAACAGTGTCAAAATCACCGTGTGTGTGTGTGTGTGTGTGTGTGTGTGTGTGTGTGTGTGTGTGTGTGTTTTGGCAGCGCTCGCTCGTATTTCTCCGGTTCACTTCTCGTCGCCGCAAATCTTCAAGACACGGGCGTCTGTCCTCCAGCTCAACCTTCCCTCGCTTGTAAGACGAGTTTTCTCGCGGGGGTCCGCGAGGCTCGCCGGCCCGGAGTTAGTCACAGCCGCGGCCGTACATCAAGAGGTTACGCAAGCTAGCGGCCGCCAATCACAACCTTGAAGCGGAGCGTCATCCCGTTAGCCCCGGGAAGGGCCGAGAGGTCATGGGGGGTTGCCGCCCATGGCACAAGCCGCAACAGGCGCAAATCTGGCTTATCCCAGTCATGTTTCGCTTAACAAATCATGTTTGGCCAGGGGGCTGTCGTACAGTTGTGCGGCGTGGTCCACCGACATGGTACAAAAAGCCCCCAGTTTGCTTTTCAAGGACCGTCAAATTCCTTCCTTAGTTCCGTGGATACAAAGTCAAGAAACTGCATTTGAACTCAAATGCGCCTGAAGAAACAGATAAGAAGTCCAATCGGTTTTTTGCAACATGCTGATGTGTGCTGTCGAGCAACTTCTGCAACATGCTGACGTGGGCTCCCATTTCCGCCCCTCCCCCCCCTCCCATGGGGTGGGGGGGAAATTGGGATTGAAGTCCAAAAGTGGAGAAAAAGTAGAGTTATGATGCAGAGGATGCACAGGAAGCGTGTGTGTGTGTGTGTGTGTGTGTGTGTGTGTGTGTGTGTGTGTGTGTGTGTGTGTGTGTGTGTGTGGGTGCGTAATGGACAAGGAGGATGTAGAGAGACACCAGATAGGTTTGGCTGCAGGAATCAAATCCCCCCCTCGGGGGCTCTCCTGATCACACCTCCGCTTCCTCACAACTCAAATTCATCGCACGCATGCACACGCACGCCCCCGCGCAAATACAGCCGACTCAGCGACTTTGCCCGAAAGTCAATCTACCTCACGACAACGCTCCTTCCTCGCGGCGCACCCGATTTTTAGAACCTTTACGCGGCGATTCCGCAGCTTACCTTCTTGACGCGGCCGCTCTTGGTGCCCACGAAGACCAGCGAGTGGTTCTTGTAGACGTAGGCCACGACGGAGGTCATCTTGTCGCTGGCGTCGGAGAAGAGCGGCTTGCCGCGCACCATCTCCGAAACGCCGAGCGGCGCGTTCATGTCCAGGCCGCAGAAGTCGTCGTCGATGGTCAGGAGCTGCAGGGGGGAGGGGGCGAGATCGACAGCGATGAAAATGATTGACATCCTTTTTTAAATAGTTACCGTGACATGTGATCAGATCATATTCGCATGGTGAAGCAGCATGTGGCACATTCCCATTCCAAGTCCCGGAGACCCCCACCCCCCCCGTATGAAAAACGAGCGCGAGGGGGATGAGATCCACGAAGACCGCCGTCTGGCCGTAATCGTGCCCGAGGCCGAGCTGTCGGGCGCGATTTCCCGCCGTCAGATTTCAAAATGGCAACCGAGGCAAAAGCATCGTGACGCTTTCAAGCCAATCCCCGCAACCCGTTGATGTACTCCCAGCAGCCATCTCGGCGATGGCAAAAACCGGTCCGAGGCCCATTTCTCGTTTCACGTGCGGCGGTCCGCCCTGCCCGCCAGACAATATTGATGTCAGTCGCGACTCTGGGTGGGGAAGAATGACGTATGGGCTTTGATAAGAGAATAATGGCGTTGGGGACAGGTCATTATTCCGCTTGGGTGCGGGGTCGGATTTGAAAACACTTTTTTTTTTTTTTTGAGGAGGCGAGCGGCACGGTGTGACGAATAGCTTCGCCGTGTGATTGAATGCCGGGGAAGACTCGGCAGGTGATGACACCTTTTGCATTCATTCCAAAAAGTCGAGATAGAAGGAAGGCTTGAGTTATGGTCCGGTGATCGCACAAAGTCCATTATCCGGAATAGAACTTGGCACTCGGAAGGACAAACATTAATTATTGCCCTGACTAAAAAAAAAACAAACAAAAAAAAACAAAGTGTTCATTAGCTTGAAACGCAAAGCGGGAAAGGGGTCAAAGGTCGGGATGCTGCTGGATTAACCCTTTCGGGGACAGCGGTTACGATGTTGTTTTCGCTTACGTCAATCAGTGTTGATGTCACAGTTGTCCACTGCAATGGACTCGACTGTTTTTTTTTCCATGCCGAAAGACTAATAAAAAAAAAAAACACAACAAGATGATCATCACTAACCGCCGATCAAAATTGACGATTGCCACAGACAGCGAACAACGCCAAGGCGATTCGGTACAAAACTCGCGACTCTCCTGCGAGCCATTTAAAGGCAAACCGGCTCGAGCAGAGAGAAAACTTTGTCGCCGCCTTCATTATTAAAATGCTTCCTCAGAGAATAACAAAAAAATAAAAAAACGCAGACACTGCTGTCAAGAGCAATTATCTGATTCCGAGCCTGCAAAAGTGCTTTTGATAATCCAAAATAAATCACTTGACATTATCGGTGTCGGCGCACATTTGTGTGCGCGCGGGTGCTAAACGTGCGTTTTCATCACTCCCCCCCGCCCAACCTCGCGCACCGTGTTATTCGCCGTATTACTCCAGCCGCTTGCCAATCACATCTGCCATCTCGTCGAGTGCGTTTTCGTGAGCGCGCCTGCTGCAATCTGGTGAAATATACTTTTCTGTCTGTCAGGAAGCAGACACGTTTTCATTATGCCGCCGTCGCCGCCGCCGCCGGAACATGACATTGGTACTCGCGGCGCTACAGACGCCCCGGGTCACAATGGCAAATAATATCTAGGCGGCGCTAATAAGATGCTGATGTGACTGGCGCCTTTGAAAAACACGGATGTGTTATGGAAATGATCAAGTAACATTTCTTGCCCGCCCGTGACGGATCACTCCCTGAAGACGGATGCATTGCGCCAACCAATACGTCAAACTCACATATTGTTACTACGCGGCCCGTTTGTTTGATCACCGTTCCGTAGCCCCGCCCTCTTTTGTGCTTGGTTGATTGACTTAACGGACAGATGGGTGGATGGCTGAAAATAGAGATACGTTGGATCAAGGATAAAACCGAAATCCCCCAAAATTAGGCAGGTAGGTTGATGTAGGTCACAGGTGTCAAACTCAAGGCCCGGGCACCAAATCCGGCCCGCCACATCATTTTACGTGGCCCACTGAAAGAAAATCCCGTGTGTCAACTTGCATGATCCTTGCAAAAAATTAACCGTCAAATTATCATAAATGACGTTTATCAAGAAGTTTGTTACCCTTACGAGTAATAATGCGCCGAAACATTTTTGTGGTTTCACTCCGAGGGAAGACGTAACTCAAAAGCGGCCCGCGACAAAAATGAGTTTGACACCCCTGATTGTAGGTTGTGGACGGAGGGATGGTCGGATGGAACGAGAGCTGAATCAGACTCAGGGTGGAACCTGGAACCCCCCAAAATACTTTTGGTAGCTTAAAACATGAACAGATGAATGAATGGCTAAAACCCCCCAAAACTAGCTTGGCAGTTTGATCGACTTGATGAATGGACCGATCAAAAACGGAACCTGAATTCAATTCAGACTGCCAGGAACGAGCCCCAAGAACAAGCAAAGGCAAAGCCGAGTCACTCGTGACACACAAGAGGCGGCGACGCCAGAGCGTAGTTTCCTATTTTTGGACCGTGGCCAGAAGCCGAGGCAGAATCAGGTCACTCGCGGGCCGTATCCATCTTTCGGCTTGTGTGCGCCTGCCAGCGCCACGCACAAAGCGAGCGAGATCCTGGACCGCATGGGCGAGGGGCGGGAGGGATGGGGGGCGGCGTGGGGGTGGGGGGAAATCAGCAGATATATATATTTATATATACACACACGCCGAGCTGCGAGAAAGAGAAAGGGCCCATGCGAAAAAGCGATTAGCGGTGACTGAAAGAGATCCGCTCTCCAACGCTCTCTGATGTATAGCCTAATCTGGGGCTGGCGCGGTGACGAAGGGCCCCCGTTCCGTTGGCTGCCGGTTCACAGAGTTAATGACACATATTCAACCGCGAAAGAAATTTCATTTCATGTCGCCTCTCCGCTCTTACGGGCTCCGAAGAGTCCATTTTCTTGTACTGCCCCCCCCACCCCCCCTACAAATTTGGATGACGACCGTGCTCTAATGTGATGATTCCACATTAATAGCAAGCCGAGCCGGTTGCGCGCCCGTTCCCACCCCCAATCGAAAAAAAAAAAAGTAGCGCCTGTTAAAGTATATAATTGCATAATACAGCATTCGTCGACGGCAAATTGCTGACCTGTCAGGATGATCGGCGGAACTATGTCCCGACTAAAAAGGATTAGCCGCGCTCATTGTAATTATATGATACATCCATAATACGAAGGCTGGAGAATTTGGCGAAGTCATCGCCGACATTGTCATGTGGTACAAAGCACTTTTCAAATCGCAAAGGCTGAAATTTAGGGAGTGGGGGGGCGGTGATTCTGCTTTTTTTCCCCCCCCCCAATCGTGTCCATTCAGTGTTTCAAAGGGGGCAGCGACAGGGTGCTAATTCAGAATAAACAGCGCTGAGAATCGGGCCGCGAAAAAAAAAAATGAAAGCTGCGCGGCAACGTGTGATATTTTCCTTCCTATTTCGCGGCGCGCGTTCCCGAATCCCCGAAATAAGGCACGCGCGCTAACGTTCCTCGGATGGGGCCCGGCCGGCCAGACAGCGTTTGCTTAATCGCAAAATAATGATATTGTGATGAATACTGACCTTTAGCAAGTGGTATCATGTATGGAGATTTAATTAGCGAGCCGGCCGGATCGGCCAGCGAGCCGGATAGCGGATATGTGGATGGATGGATATGGAGTGGGATCGAGGGGGGGGGGGGGGGGGGGGGGGGGGCAGTCTGGATGGTCTTAATGAATGAACTTGCCTTTCACTTCCTGTGGATGTGGCCGAGACTGACTCATCAGACAAAAACGGCAAGTCTATCGTCCAAGCCCCAGTCGGCAAAATTCAAAATTTGAGTGGATGGAAATTTATTGACCTCCCACGCTTTTGTTGTTGTTTTTTTTTTTTTTTTTTTTCTGCTGACCGAGCGAACGTGTAAAGCGCAAGGGGGCTGCTTTTATAGGTCACACATGCCACTTGGCCGATGATCTATGGACGAGGGCCCTTCCGCAGACTCCGACTGTGCATTATGTGGCTCGGCCAAGCGTGGCGGCCATTTTGGAAGGCGAGCGTCGCCCTTTCCCATCATCTCCCGCTTCCTCGCTCTCTGAGCAGATTATGGAAAGCAAAGGAGGATGCGCTGATTTATTCCCCCGGGGGGGAGGGGGGGGGGGGCGGAAAGCGGTCGCAAAGTCAGTCAAAGCGCTTCTTTTTCATTATCTGATCTAAAGCTCAGCACTGCTTTAAAAAAAAATAATAATAAAGAATAATCACGGGAGGAAGAATGGCTTCATTGTTAATCCGATGGAGGATTACTTCATGCTGCGAACATTATCCAATCACTGCAATCCTCTAGAACAATCTGGCAGTTTGGACGAGGCAACATCGTTCGTCGCTGGATTAAATATCGGCCGAATCGAAACGCGACGTGAAGTCCGATTTGAGATCGTATGACTGATTTTTTTTTTCCCTGTAAAAGCAACTGTCTGCTCAATAACAAAAATAAATAAATAAATGACATCGATGAAACATGGCATTTGTCCAAAGGAGGTGACTCCTGGAGATAAACCGCGCTCCCCATCTGTCCGTCGGGAATATTCAATAATGAGGCTGCGGGCTTTTCCCACATCTAATTGAAGACCAAAAAAAAAAAAATTACCACGGTAATGTAATTCGTCGCAGTGTCGCACATGACGGATGGCGTAAGTGTATGTTAAGTAGCATGCTTGGATTTTCGAAATCGTAGCGCCATCAAGTGACGCTAACGTGTTAGCGATGAAATATCGGGATTGCCTCGAGGTCATCATGTCACCGCTGGAATGTTAATGCGATGAAACGACGCCATCTATTCATTTCATAATGCTCTCATCTTCTGAGTACTGTGATCTGGGGGGGTCTATGCCACATTTTTTTTTTTTTTTACGACTGACCCATCAACTCCCCGCGTCGGAATTTAATCAAGGTAAATACTGTGGACATTCGGGCGTTAATAGACTCGCGCCATCTAATCGGGAGGCTGCGAACTAATCAAAAACGTACCCCGCCGCCGTCAGATGGCTGGGGAGGATTTATTGAGGAGCCGCGGGTGTTGCTTTAAAGACTTGATGGGCAGGACGGCTGTTAAAACATTTTTTATGCAGATTGCTTTTAATGTTTGGGGCGACGGTGTTTACAAGTCGATTTGCATTTCCCGGGCTTTCGTTCTTGGCACTAATTTGATGTGGCTTCGTCATTGGAAAAAGTCTTTGATCAAAGACGTTTTACCATCTGTGTCGCTGCGAACCTTCAAACAATCTCGGCTTCCGACTGGACTTTGTGTGAAAAGCAGGAAGCAGACCTGGCAAAGCCTGAATACCGCTGCAAGAAGCGGGGTCCGACATCGCCGGCGGCCCGCTGGCCCGAGGACCAAACCCGGGATCGTGTTGGATCACTTCGATGCTGGCCCGTGCAAATTGAATCAATTAAATGTGACAAAATCACAATGTTCTCGCTTTTGTAAAAAGATGTATTTTTTTACCACCCAGTCTAGATGCGTCACTTTTTGTCTCATCTAGCGACTTCTTTTGCACGCAAATGTTCAGACTGAGACACCGGTGACTTCAACGCTTTGTGTTAGGGGGCAACATTTCATTGAAGTGTGGCAAGGATGCAAAACATGACAAGTTGTAAATCTCAAAATTGTCATTGAGATTTTTATGGGGGGGGGAAACTTATGCTATCAAAAAATAAAAATCATAATACGGATGACTGATATCAGCTAAAATCTCAGAGTCCAAACAAACAAGCGGAAATCGTAGCGCCATCAAGTGACGCTAACGTGTTAGCGATGAAATATCGGGATTGCCTCGAGGTCATCATGTCACCGCTGGAATGTTAATGCGATGAAACGACGCCATCTATTCATTTCATAATGCTCTCATCTTCTGAGTACTGTGATCTGGGGGGGTCTATGCCACATTTTTTTTTTTTTTTACGACTGACCCATCAACTCCCCGCGTCGGAATTTAATCAAGGTAAATACTGTGGACATTCGGGCGTTAATAGACTCGCGCCATCTAATCGGGAGGCTGCGAACTAATCAAAAACGTACCCCGCCGCCGTCAGATGGCTGGGGAGGATTTATTGAGGAGCCGCGGGTGTTGCTTTAAAGACTTGATGGGCAGGACGGCTGTTAAAACATTTTTTATGCAGATTGCTTTTAATGTTTGGGGCGACGGTGTTTACAAGTCGATTTGCATTTCCCGGGCTTTCGTTCTTGGCACTAATTTGATGTGGCTTCGTCATTGGAAAAAGTCTTTGATCAAAGACGTTTTACCATCTGTGTCGCTGCGAACCTTCAAACAATCTCGGCTTCCGACTGGACTTTGTGTGAAAAGCAGGAAGCAGACCTGGCAAAGCCTGAATACCGCTGCAAGAAGCGGGGTCCGACATCGCCGGCGGCCCGCTGGCCCGAGGACCAAACCCGGGATCGTGTTGGATCACTTCGATGCTGGCCCGTGCAAATTGAATCAATTAAATGTGACAAAATCACAATGTTCTCGCTTTTGTAAAAAGATGTATTTTTTTACCACCCAGTCTAGATGCGTCACTTTTTGTCTCATCTAGCGACTTCTTTTGCACGCAAATGTTCAGACTGAGACACCGGTGACTTCAACGCTTTGTGTTAGGGGGCAACATTTCATTGAAGTGTGGCAAGGATGCAAAACATGACAAGTTGTAAATCTCAAAATTGTCATTGAGATTTTTATGGGGGGGGGAAACTTATGCTATCAAAAAATAAAAATCATAATACGGATGACTGATATCAGCTAAAATCTCAGAGTCCAAACAAACAAGCGGAAAAAAAAAACCCTCCAAGATGAAAAATATTAATTTTGTCGACTTATTTTGACACCCGCATTAATACACGGCAAGGGACACCATCAATAAACATTACACGTGTTTGATTGAAACCCCCCCACGGAATGGGGACGCAGCAGCGAATGTGATCTCCATCTATTATATTTTTGCTGTGAAATATTGAATGAAAATTTCATGAAGCTTCTTATTTTGCGCGGTATCGCGGATGAGCGGGTGTGTGATTTATCCCCCGCGGCGCCCACCGCCTCCACTTCTTCGGCGGGGTTTAATTCACGCGGCGGCGCGTGGTGAAATGGCACCGTTCCGAGGCGCTAACCCCGGCGTGCGCCCTAACACACGCGCACTTCCTCTGCCTGCTGACACATCCGCTGCCGGGCGTGATTTATCCCGCCCTCGAGCGGCCAGACGACGGCGGTCCGGCACGTGCGCCGAGCCAAAGACTTCTTTCCCAGATTTACGCCGTGATGGCACAAGGCTCAAATCCCGAGATTGTCGACGGCGAAGGTCACGGCCACAAATTCCGAAACATGACCGGGAGCCATACAGGGTACATTTATTGACAATCGTCGGATCTGCGGCGATCGCTCTTGATCCTCCTGCTGAATGTGGAACTGTGTAAAATCGCGCAGCGATCTTATTTCAGCCTTTTTACGCCTGACTTGTAAACTTTAAGTGGAATGACTTGACGTCTTTTTGTTGAACGGTACGTCGTTAAAAATATGATTTCATTTCTTTTTCGTAAAGCGCAGGCGTCTGCTCTCACCAGCAGGTACACCCGGTCGTCGATGCTAAAGATCGTCCAAAATCATTTCGAGGACCTTTGATCTAGTTCTCATTATTGGTGCGTGAAAGGGTTAATTTAGCATCGACTGCTTCGAAAGCAAACTAGTATGACAGGGTCGGGTATTTTTTCTTTCGATTTGATGAAGAAGAAATAAGCTCGGGCTTTTGAAAGCAGTCCAAACACTCGGCACCCAATTTAACCCTGCTTGCTTTGTGTGTGTGTGTGTGTGTGTGTGTGTGTGTGTGTGTGTGTGTGTGTGCGTATGATGAACTGAATCACTGAATTTGTAAAGTGTTGTTACAGGAGAGGGAATGGAATTATGGTAATGTGGCTGAGCGTCGGGCCGCATTGTTTCAAAAAAAAAAAAAAAAAAGGCCGAGCGGATCGTGAACATCACATCATAATGAGACGGGAGCGCGAACCCACCCAAGAAAACGCGGCTCATCAAAGCGTTCCGCCTCGCGATACTTCATCCCAGCCCGTTAATGAGATGAGCGTTTGCATCGGTGTCTTGAACTCATTCAGTACCAGCCAATTCTGGCCCAAGTCTGAAAAGACGTTTCAAAACGTCTTTGGGAGTGAATGAGTTTTAAGGGACACTTAGCCGCGGTTGCCTCAAAATCGGTACTCACCGCACTGCTGCAGGGGATGTCTTTGACCTTGAGCCAGGCCAGGTCGAGCGTTCCCTCGCCCTTGTAGCACGACTGCAGCCTGTCCTTGATGCGCTCATTGATGTTGCGCAGGGAGAAGACGCACAGGGCCGATTCCTGCGACTCCTGCCGGGGTCGCCTTTTCTGGCCCTTGGAGAAGACGGCGAACAAGACGTCGTCGTCCGGCGCGACGTCCAGCGAGCGCGCCAAATTGGCGCCGGCTTTGGACAGGTAGGCCGCCTCCAGAAGTCGGTACTCCACATTGCCGCTGACGCACCCGACGGGCACCTCCACGTACGAGTTGAAGGCCGTGTCCGCTTTACACAGGCGGACGATCTTGGAGGTGTACACCTGTTCTCGGCCCGCCGAGGAAGAGCCGGCGGTGGGTCCGCCTCCCATTTCGGGCTGCAGCGTCAGGAAGTAGACAAAGCTCCCGCTGGCGAAGCCGTAAATGTAATAAATGTCAAAGTCCGGTATCACCGTGAAGGTGTCCGACGGGATCTTAATCATCGAGGCCACAAACTCATCGTGGAAGACGTAAGCGAACATCCCATCCTCCTCGGAATTTCTGGCCAACTTGCGACTGGAGATGGTGGGGAAGTACTCCGGCTTGCCGTCCACCGCCGTGGCCACGAACAGCATGTCCGGCGAGGCGTTGCCGTAGGAAACGATGACGCCGAACACGGAGCCGCTCTCGTTGACCCCGGACAGGTAGTGTTCCTTTTTGTGGAAGGGCTCCCCGAGCTTGAAGAGGTCGTCCAGGCGCAGCAATTTACAGATGCCCTGGTAGAGGCTGCCGCACGCCAGCAGCCGGTTTTCCCGGTAGTCCATCAGCAGCATCTTGTTGACGTTGTTGGTGAGCGTCAGCGGCTCGCCGCAAGGCTGCACGATCCGCGGCGGGTAGCACTTGCGGTTGTCCTCGTCCGGGCCGGTCTCGTGAGACACCTGCACCTCCAAACCCGGCGACAGTTTATAGATGCGATTGACCGCTCCCAAGTAAACGTTGCCGTTGCGATAGTCCACCGCCAAGTGGTTGAATGTCCATTCGGGGTTCTCGGCGCGAAACGAGGCGTACTCTTCCTCCTCGAGAGACGCCGTGATCACTCGGGAACCGTAGCCGGGCGACGGCGGCGCCCGTAACGCCGTCTTGGAGGTCGCGAGCGGCGCCAGCGTGGAAAGGAAGCAGCAGAGAAAAAAGCAGGTCAGTGTCCTGGTGTGGCACGTCATGGCTGTGCCTCGGGGGACCGCGAGGAGCAGGGAGGGCGGTGGGAGGCACAGTCCGCTACTGTCGGCCGATCGGGATCAAGCCTCTTTCAAGATGAAGGGCATGATGCACCTGGAAGGGAACGAGAAAACGGTCAGAAGCGGCGCAAATTTCGCCAAAAGAACCGATGTTTGGATCAAGCGGGAAAGATAAGGGCTCGTCTCAGAGGAGGTCATCAACATGGCTCGGCGCGGACCCCCCTTGTGCCACCTTCTCGCCTAATTGATTCTCCTCTCAGAATGCGCAATTTGCAACCTTTGGCGATTCCTCCGCCGCCTCCCAACGGGGGCGCATCACCCGCTGACTCTGCACACTTGCGCGGCACCTTCGCTTTGTCTTTTACAAACGAGCACAAAGAGGAGCGATAATTAGGGATCGGAAAACGCTAGCGCTCGCAGAAATAAGCCCGATCGATATGTCACGGGCTCGCTCCGAACAATGACGTTCTGTTCTGCATGGCAGGGAGGACTACCATGGGAAATAACAGCACTTCCTGTAAACACGGCGCTCCCTCGTGAGTGTCACCCGCTCGTTAGGTCTCCCCGGCGGCAAGTTGGCATTCATCTGTGCGGCATCCAGGCAAGCACGTTTAAACCCCAGCGGCCTACGTTTTGCACAACAGATAAAAATCTGACTGATCTTCCCTGTGTCACATATTTCCTGGCGAGGTAACGAGTTATTGGTCCCAAATCTCTCGAGAGGCCACGAGACGGAATTGGGATGAGCCCCTCTAAATGATAACGCTGCGGGACGCCATTTTTGTTACGTTAGGGCTGACATCTGTTTTGATCGAATCCAAAACTGATCTCAGTTTTTCCTCGATCACACCACTCCCTTTAATTCCGACTAAGCTATCTTTCCGTTTGGCGGTATTGATAGGAGTGGCCTAGTGGGAGCCGCACGCGCCTCTCACCGCATGGTCTCGATGGTGACTGCACAAACAAGTTGCCACGTAGCTGTAGATGAGTCCAAGCAGCTCCGACGATTGTTTTAATACAGCTAATCAATGGAATTGATTAGGATTAAATGTGGTGATTAAAAACTTGACATGCTCGGAAAAAAAACAACTGCAATTTTGGAATCAGCGTCCCAATTTTTGGTCTGAAATCTGCATTTAAATCGAACTGGACAGATTTTGTTTTGTTTTTTCCAAATTGTTCCCCATTGTAATCAATAGTCGTTTTCTGCTATTGATCTTTGAGGTTCAGTCTTGCCTGTACCCCGAAAAAAAAAATAAAATAAAAAAAAAAAAAAACGAGTAACCATTAGCAAAAATCAAAGATCAAATTGGCCAATTTCCCAGAGCATTCAGACAATCTTTTATGGATCTGTCAGGGTGCTCCTTTTAGCTTTAGCGAAGATGATGGCGGAAAATGGAGGGCCGGGGTGAGACGTGACAATTAGGAGGCGGTGGCGTTCAAAAGCAAGCGCCTGACAAAATGATCTATTTCTATTCAAAGACCCAAGTCTTTAAGTGCATTAAAAAAAAAAAAAAATAGATGATGACGTGCAAATGAAGATACCATCTTCGTTAAACTGCTTAAAAGTTCGAACAAAACAAGTGAATGGGATTACGAGAGTGCGGGAAAAAAAAAAACGATGACTGTGTCGATGCCACCAGTGATCGAATAAAAACTGAGATGACATCACTAATTTAACCCAACGACAATTACAATGTGCTTCGTAAAGTGAGCGAATTATTCCGATAAAATCCGCTCCGGATGTCTCTGGGATACCCGCTTTCCGAGCCTGGGCAAACTTGAACCGCGAGAAAACTTGTCCTGCCGACGCGCCAACCCGGACCGTCAACAACCCGAACTTCAGCTGTTTATCGTCGCCCATCAACAATGAAACGAAGCCGCACCCTTGAACTAATCCCGCTAGCTACCTTTCCATCCGCAGGCGGAAATAAATCAAGATTGAGCGATCAGGCCTGACGCGGGGCTAAGCTAACACCCTGGACAGATGGCGCGCTCATTCCTCTCAGGAAGACGATAGCGGCAGAAGGAGGAGGAGGCGAGGAAGGCGGCGGCGGCGGCGAGGATGGAGCCGCAACGTCCTTGGGCGTTTACATCAAGACGCGGATTAGCGGCGTGGATTACTGTCACCGGATACCCACTCTAGATCGAGGGAGTGGGGAGGGTCTAATCCAACACAGATATCATGAAGACGAGAAAAAAAAAAATGTATCGGACGGATGGGTATTTGATGACGTTCCCTCGATCAAACGTCCGCCTCCTTCTCCTTCGTCCAGGTCATGAATGGGCATAGCCCGCCCAGACGTCGTGTTTTTCGTCCGCAGAAAAGTGATCATACAATATCAGAGAGAGACAAGCACAAAAAAAGTCTTCCCATCCATCCAATTTTCCATTCCTGGAATGTTTCTGAAAAAAAGAAAAAAAAAAAGGAAGCGCAGCCAGGCAACGATCCAACCGGAGGGCCCTCTGGATTTTAGCCGACATCTGCCCATCTCCTCACCATCTGTGTAATATTTGCCCCTCCTTCGCTTATTAAAACCAATTCAGGAATGGAAATGAAACTCCAGCCCCTCAGGAGCATCGAAAAACAACGCCGGTTCAACGTATTCTTGCCGCGGCGGCGAATATTTTCCAAAAGCCGCTCTTGCATAATTCCCTGTAATCTATCGCTGACGCTCTCATTGGTGTTACGATACCCTCTCCATCATTCCTCCAAGTGCGGTTAAAATACGGCTCCTTTTTACAGACGCTCTTCTACTGGATATTATCAAACTAATCAAGTGTCCTGTGTGTGTATTTTAGTTGAAAAATGACCAAAATAACATTGGCCCGATACAAAGGGGAGATGATTTGGTGTTGGGGGTACGCTGGTGCGCGTGTGTAATAAAAGTATAAAAGCGAGAGAGTGTCACATCCAAAAACGAGTCCCGGTGTAAATAATAACAGTAATCACAGCTCCGTGTTAGCGGGCCGTGCCCCGAGACCGTGCGTGAGAACGCTCGGAACACCTTCATGGACGGCGGCCAGATGATTACTGGCGTCGTGAATCACCGCTTTTGGAGCCGGCTTGCCACAATGCGCCGCCGTGTCCGACGGGAGGGCGCGCAGACGTGCCGACACACACACACACACACACACACACACACACACACACACGCGCACACGCAGGAAGCCTGAGGGAAGCTGTGCGCAGGATCGTATCGCCGTGAAACCGAGTCGAGACAAGTTTGGAGGGAACGCGGAGGGGGGGCAGGTGGGGGGGGGGCTGTCAACGGAACTTGACAACAGGTTTGTACGCAACTCGTTTTATTCCCGTTTTTTTTCTGCACTTTGTCCTGTTTTACCCCCGCTTCACCTCTCTCGCACCCTACTCAGAAGGTGACAATGTGTGTCAAGTGAGGCTGTTTTTAACTCTTTCAACGCAAACGATCTTTTTTTTTTTTTTTTTTGGGCCACGTTTCCATCCATCTCCATGTGAATCCGTGTGCCACTGACCTATCTGATTTGCCAATCTCTGCTCCCGAGAAGACTTGACCTCCGGGATTAAGCGCTTAGCCACAAAACGCTTGAATAATTTACAAGGCTTTGTGCTGGTGATTAGAACGAAACATTTAATTTCAACCGCCCAATCGCGCCAAAATTTCGCTCCGTCGTAGAGTCTGCTGCCAACTATCGGACGAAAAAAAAAAAACGTGAATCCGGTCGGTTTTATTCAAGCACATCTGGATGGATGGATGGCAGCGTCCGGATTACGGCGTCCCCCCCTTTATAATCCAGAGCATTGATGAGCAAGAGTCTTAAAGACGCACAGCTGGACGCAAGGAGGAGGAGTTATTTTCGATGACATTAAAATTGAACCCAACATGGGCCTGCGTGAAAAAATTTACGCCCACTTGAGGAAGTTTTGCTTCAATTCAATGGCTATGATGATACAGTATTTATATGCGCCTTGGCCATCAGGAGGCGCCGCAACATGTATAAACTTGAAAAAGAAGGCCCAGACTGCACCATATGATGGTGCGATGAGCTGCTCTCTGCGAAGATAAAGAAAATGCGCTTGTGCATGTTGTTCTATATCCATGTTTGTTTTTCATACGAGCTACTTTTGCGGTTGTGTTTCCAAGCCTGTGAGCGTCCAATCAAGAGCAGGGGAGGAAGCTGACAGTCGGCCTGGAATTGCAAAGGCCCCATTTTAATTAAATGGATTTATTAGTCAAGAGTTTTGATTTATACATTTCCTCTAAAGTCGTCCCCCTGTGCTGGGAGGTGTTTAAAGTGAGCGTAGGCAGGTTTACACTCCATTACTGGGCCTTTTGCCTCGCCTCCCCGCTTGTTTGTCTCCCTTCAGATGTTCTCGCCGTGTGTGCAACCGCAGCCCTCAAAAAGCCCGTGGCATAAACACATCAGACAAGCTTTCTCCGAGCCAGCTCGCCAGCCCGCCCGCCTGTCGTTCTTCACAGCTACAAGTGAGAGGATGCAAATTGTCCCCCAGCCCCCCCCACCCAACCCCAACTTTCGGCGCTTCACACGCGGTCACGGCCTGTGTTTTGGCGCCCTGATTTTCCACCCGGCTCTATCGCCTCGCTGTTGCTTTTGCCCCGCAGAGACACGCCAAGGCTCTGACAAACATATTCTAAGTCAGCGCGCCTTGCCAGATTTGCCGCCGGGGCCCCCGGATCGGCACAAGCAAAGCTCCGCTGGATGAACTGCGTGTGACAATGCAAAACAGATGGACACAAAGGAAGCGGAGGAAAAGCTGAAACGCTCATTCAGAAGTTGAGAGTTATGTTTCTGCTCGGAGTCACTTGGATGCCGGATGAAAATACAACAACGAGCATTGTATATGCTCAGGACTGAAAACCACGTGCCAAAGTCGCTTTTATGAGCAGTGGTGCGTCGTTTATTTATTGTGTTGTACGTTTTCCGGGTTTCAGTGTGTCAGAGCTTCATTAGTATGTGCAAAAGTTGCACTTTGTCACACTCATCATTTATCATTGGTGCATTTCCAGTCACTGCCATCCAACATTAACGCAGCCACACATCATTTCTCTCTTACCGGCCAAGGACAATTTCCGAGAAGTTTAGAGCTGGCAAAGCATGTTACCATGGGGACACGTAAAGAATGTTATGTGTCACAACTCAAGGGTGAGTAAATTACCCCCTGAACAAACAAAATGGTGACACACACACACACTAAGCACAAACGCATAGCAATGTATACATTTACGAGTCTCCGCGGCTGATGATGTCACATGCAAACAAACAAGCGTCCATAAGCGCAATTCACCGTTGAAAAGGTGGGGAAAATACATGAGCGAGCTTTCCGCGCCGCAATCAAACCGTCACGAGCCGGGCCAGAACACGACAAGCAATGAAAACATTTCATTCCAGGAACGCTACTAACTTCTCCCCGGCACTTGGCGGGGGAGTAGCGGGGCCTGGCTCGGAGTCAGTCACTGCATTCACACACATTTCCAAATCCTATCAACAAAAGAGCGAGGGAAGAAGAAAAAAAAATCACAAAAGTCTTAAAAAGGGGGGTGACCGCTGTGAAAAGCATGCAAACCCCAGTGTAAGCCTCACTAAATCTCTCATGTCACATTCAAAACATAATGCTGCTGTGCGATCCCGTTCGTCTTTCTTGTTTGTTCCCCTCAGGACACAAACGACTAAAGAGGTCCTTCCTGGAAGCGTTGAGCAAGGCGCTCACAGATAAGAAGGAAGGTGTTTACGAAGGCATCGATTTCCATTCTTGTCCGGAGATCCTCAAGGATCAATTTGCAGGCCCCACCACATTAGCATCCACAGAGGCTAAATGACTCGCTTGTAAGCAATTATGGTCATCAGTGGACAGAGATGTGCCTGCTTTGAATGAAGTATCTGTCAATCAATCGCAATTTGAAGGGCGCGGGGTGCCCATGTGCTTGCTAACAATTGGATTTTTTTTTTCCAAAAATGTTAAAATACGACTGAGACGACTATGCTCATAGTCGAGTGACATGACGAGTGCTCAAACCTTTTAATTTTATATTCTAACTAAAGGTCTCAATTCCAAAAAAAAAAAAATGCTACATTATTTAGTAATTTATTTACATTAAAAAAATAATTATTTTTTTTCTTCCTAAGGTTAAAAATATATCTTTGATTTTATTTGCCTTCAGGATTTTTTTTTTTTTTTTAACTGTATTTGATTTTCTTCCCACATATATTTTATTTCCTCATCAAAATTGTGCCCGAAGCAACAGGTGGCGCCGTAAGCCTGAACGCAAGGAGCATGATTGCCAATCAGGAGCCCGGAAAAAGGTGACAGGAGGCAAAACACTGTCGATAAAGCCAAAATCGTGGCCGCAGAACAAACAGAGCGCACCATTCATGCCCGCCGTACAGCCTCATCATTCACCGGCGTGTTCATCTCACTTCATTCGCACACACAGACACACACACACACACGCACACACACACACACACAAAACGCTTCCGCCGAGTCTCCCCAGCGCCACCAAACGTCAAGTTTGCCGAGCGAGATTAAGCATCAGCGAGGCACGATATTGACAAGGCCGTGCTCCCTCGTAACCATAACACCACGCCTGACGGACGGGGAGGGTGGAGGTCATATGTCAAAAAGTGACTCGCTTATAAAGCCTCCTGCCCGGCCCGCGACCAGATCGGATTATCCAACTCCTCCTTGGGGACTCAAATGTTTACCCTCTTCCCTCACCGGGGACCTCGACGGCGGTAATGCACACTAATGGGCCAGTTTTGACGTCAAAGAGCGCACAAGAGTGCGGGAGTGAAGCGTTCCTATTCCAGATTACAATAATTTGCGGATGTGTCTCGTGAAGTTGCCATCTCTGCACGTGCCATATTTTCAACAATATTCTCGCAGCGTGTCATCAAGAGTAAACAAATCCATGTTGTGTTTTGGATTACGGCTACGTGAGAACAACGCCGATTCCTCCCGGGCTCGTATGCGGCAACCCCTCCGGCCATACTTTGAACACACACACTTGCACGTCTGAACCGAACCGAAAACAGAAAGCATGGCTTGACGACAAAAAAAATTCCCCTTCAAAGTGATTTCATTTTAGAACGGGTGAGCCGGGTGCCTCTCGGCTAACTTTCCCCGGTGAATCGCCTTGCGAAAAGCAAGAAGTGCGTGAAAACGAGCTGCCCGATTTGCAAACACAGAGAGAATAATTCATATTCACTGGGTTTGTTTGGAAAAAGCTTCCTCGACCGTAGCGCAGGCGATAAAATATGCAGCGTGCTTTAAAAAGCATGCGCGTTCATCACCTCAGCTCGAGTGGGTGAAGCAGGTGCATCCCTCCACAAGCCCAAGACAGGTCTGCCTGCTTACCTGTACACGCTGCAGATGTCACTTCGCAGCCGCACTGCGGATGCAAGAGAGGCACGTCCAAAAAAAAAAAAAAAAAAAAAAACC
>NW_017805716.1:629979-635945 GCF_001891065.2 Hippocampus comes | reverse complement strand
GTGTGTTTCTTTTTTTTTAATTCCAATTTGTCTTTTTACTGCAATGATATTCATCGCACAAATGAATAATATCATGTTTGTGATGAAACATCCTAAAATTGAAAAGGTACTGACATTTCAATTCCAACTGGCGTAACAAACATTCCACGTCCGGTAAAGTAGATAATCACAAATCACCGTTCAATGATTGCCTTGTGACCTTTTCACGTTCTCCTCATGAGTGGATTGATTTGTTACTGCTGCAATAAAGTGACAGATGTCCACAAGGCTGAAAGTGACATGTTTAAAGTAAACAAGGATAAGAGGCCACTTTGCACACTGGCCATCCGAGCCTTCTCATCCGCTCGTTGTCCCGTCTATAAACTACCGATGTGAAATTTAAACTAACCAGCAAATTTGCTGTCTTCCGAGCTTGAGACGCAGACGCTTAAAAGAAGTGGAATGTAGCCGGTGGATTAACCGTGATTAGAGATTATCATTCACGATTAATTCACGGAAAACTATGACGCTTCTGTGGTGATGTCACTACACTTGTAGCCTATCTCAATTCGAGCCGAGTATGGCATACTTGGGTTATGGGCAATGTCTCGCTTCAGTGACTTCTGTCTGAAATAGACTGCCAAATAACTCATGGCTCTGCTGTTATGCGTCTGAAACCGCAATTATTTGGGAATTCGGTGTGAAATTGGCTTGTGTCTGTTGCAGATGCTGTTGACAGCTCTCCATCTATTTTCTATACTGCTTATCCTGTTTACTGTCATGGTTCAGGGTGGTGCGTGTGTGTGTGTGTGTGTGTGTGTGTGTGTGTGTGTGTGTGTGTGTGTGTGTGTGGGGGGGGGGGGGGGGGGGGGGGGGGGGGGAGGGCTGGGGACGGGCATTCTGCCGCCAGCTGGCATGGTGTTGTCTCAGCAGTTGGACCAACGTTGCCCCAAGTGTGCGAGGGTCCCCATTTGAATGAAGCCACTGAAGCCCTTTAAGCACAGCTGCTGGCAAAGCATGTTACCATGGGGACACGTAAAGAATGTTATGTGTCACAACTCAAGGGTGAGTAAATTACCCCCTGAACAAACAAAATGGTGACACACACACACACTAAGCACAAACGCATAGCAATGTATACATTTACGAGTCTCCGCGGCTGATGATGTCACATGCAAACAAACAAGCGTCCATAAGCGCAATTCACCGTTGAAAAGGTGGGGAAAATACATGAGCGAGCTTTCCGCGCCGCAATCAAACCGTCACGAGCCGGGCCAGAACACGACAAGCAATGAAAACATTTCATTCCAGGAACGCTACTAACTTCTCCCCGGCACTTGGCGGGGGAGTAGCGGGGCCTGGCTCGGAGTCAGTCACTGCATTCACACACATTTCCAAATCCTATCAACAAAAGAGCGAGGGAAGAAGAAAAAAAAATCACAAAAGTCTTAAAAAGGGGGGTGACCGCTGTGAAAAGCATGCAAACCCCAGTGTAAGCCTCACTAAATCTCTCATGTCACATTCAAAACATAATGCTGCTGTGCGATCCCGTTCGTCTTTCTTGTTTGTTCCCCTCAGGACACAAACGACTAAAGAGGTCCTTCCTGGAAGCGTTGAGCAAGGCGCTCACAGATAAGAAGGAAGGTGTTTACGAAGGCATCGATTTCCATTCTTGTCCGGAGATCCTCAAGGATCAATTTGCAGGCCCCACCACATTAGCATCCACAGAGGCTAAATGACTCGCTTGTAAGCAATTATGGTCATCAGTGGACAGAGATGTGCCTGCTTTGAATGAAGTATCTGTCAATCAATCGCAATTTGAAGGGCGCGGGGTGCCCATGTGCTTGCTAACAATTGGATTTTTTTTTTCCAAAAATGTTAAAATACGACTGAGACGACTATGCTCATAGTCGAGTGACATGACGAGTGCTCAAACCTTTTAATTTTATATTCTAACTAAAGGTCTCAATTCCAAAAAAAAAAAAATGCTACATTATTTAGTAATTTATTTACATTAAAAAAATAATTATTTTTTTTCTTCCTAAGGTTAAAAATATATCTTTGATTTTATTTGCCTTCAGGATTTTTTTTTTTTTTTTAACTGTATTTGATTTTCTTCCCACATATATTTTATTTCCTCATCAAAATTGTGCCCGAAGCAACAGGTGGCGCCGTAAGCCTGAACGCAAGGAGCATGATTGCCAATCAGGAGCCCGGAAAAAGGTGACAGGAGGCAAAACACTGTCGATAAAGCCAAAATCGTGGCCGCAGAACAAACAGAGCGCACCATTCATGCCCGCCGTACAGCCTCATCATTCACCGGCGTGTTCATCTCACTTCATTCGCACACACAGACACACACACACACACGCACACACACACACACACAAAACGCTTCCGCCGAGTCTCCCCAGCGCCACCAAACGTCAAGTTTGCCGAGCGAGATTAAGCATCAGCGAGGCACGATATTGACAAGGCCGTGCTCCCTCGTAACCATAACACCACGCCTGACGGACGGGGAGGGTGGAGGTCATATGTCAAAAAGTGACTCGCTTATAAAGCCTCCTGCCCGGCCCGCGACCAGATCGGATTATCCAACTCCTCCTTGGGGACTCAAATGTTTACCCTCTTCCCTCACCGGGGACCTCGACGGCGGTAATGCACACTAATGGGCCAGTTTTGACGTCAAAGAGCGCACAAGAGTGCGGGAGTGAAGCGTTCCTATTCCAGATTACAATAATTTGCGGATGTGTCTCGTGAAGTTGCCATCTCTGCACGTGCCATATTTTCAACAATATTCTCGCAGCGTGTCATCAAGAGTAAACAAATCCATGTTGTGTTTTGGATTACGGCTACGTGAGAACAACGCCGATTCCTCCCGGGCTCGTATGCGGCAACCCCTCCGGCCATACTTTGAACACACACACTTGCACGTCTGAACCGAACCGAAAACAGAAAGCATGGCTTGACGACAAAAAAAATTCCCCTTCAAAGTGATTTCATTTTAGAACGGGTGAGCCGGGTGCCTCTCGGCTAACTTTCCCCGGTGAATCGCCTTGCGAAAAGCAAGAAGTGCGTGAAAACGAGCTGCCCGATTTGCAAACACAGAGAGAATAATTCATATTCACTGGGTTTGTTTGGAAAAAGCTTCCTCGACCGTAGCGCAGGCGATAAAATATGCAGCGTGCTTTAAAAAGCATGCGCGTTCATCACCTCAGCTCGAGTGGGTGAAGCAGGTGCATCCCTCCACAAGCCCAAGACAGGTCTGCCTGCTTACCTGTACACGCTGCAGATGTCACTTCGCAGCCGCACTGCGGATGCAAGAGAGGCACGTCCAAAAAAAAAAAAAAAAAAAAACAGCTCCTCTTTCCTATCTCCCACAAGACACAAAAATGAGAGAAGCTTCGATTAAATCCTGCCCAGGAAGCGAGTCCACTTTAAATCCACACACACCCCCCTCCCAAAAAAAAAAAAAAAAAAAAAAGACTTCCACGAGCTTGCAGTGGCGGAGCTCCGGAAGCAGCAGCATCCTCCGGTCAGCCGGAGCTTAACACGCCGCTCAGCGCGCACTCACGGCCGGCCGCCGCACCTGCCATGCCCCGGCGAGGAAGCACTTTCTTGGCCACTGGGGGAGGAGACGCAAGAAGAGGAGGTGGAGGAGGAGGACGTCAGCGCGTGTGCACGGAGAGTTTGGGATGCGACTCGGTGCGGCGCTCCTGCTCAAGTGACGCTTAGGGGGTGGCTGCAGCAGAGTGGGAGTGAGAGGAAGGCGAGGGGGGAGGAGGGAGAAGCGAGGAGGAGGAGGAGGAGGAGGAAGAGGGATGCCTTCGAGTTGGGCGCTTTTGCCCTTCACGGTGAAAAGAGGAGGACGTTCCGTGCACAAGTCAGGCAAAGAAAAGAATCTGTCACCTTTGCGTACACTTTTAAGGTTGGAGTGGCTTCCATCGGAGAGGGATTTTTTTTTTTTTTTGGGGGGGGGGGGTCATTTCCATATAAAGGCAACGTGGTTGAAATATTAATCTTTGATGAGCTTTTAAATGCTTCAGGGGTGGGTCCAATTAAGCGCAATTAGTATTCAAGCAGCCTCATTACGGCGTGCGGTTTGAAAAGAGGCGGAGGTGGAGGCTCAAACGCACCTTTTTCCATTGGCGCAAATGTGATTTGAATGTCTCTTCTTGGGGCTTCTGCAGCATTTCTCCCTCCTTTCCCAATTGACTTCAGCCTGCAGAGAGCTTTCAAGAAAGACTCGTCGTGGTTGAAACTCTGCATCAGAGTGCCACCTAAAGGCCAGAAGGGCGGTGCAGGCAGCTCAGGAGCACTGCCCGCGGTCGGAATGAATGGTGCGCCTGGGAGGAAGGAAAAAAAGAGTTAAAATCACTGTATTTTGATTCATTCGTTGATTTTGGATTAATGTATGCATTTATTTTTTTTTATAAATTTGGTTGATTTGATTTTTGTGATAGTTTTGTTTATTTTATCAGATTTTTTTTTCAATTTATTTGCAGGAATTGATTTGTAAGATCATATATTTTATTGTCGATTTTCTTGAATTATTTGCACTATATTGTACTGTGTGTATTTAATATATTTTAATGAGAATTTTATGCTTGTAGTAATTATTTGGGGAATGTTTTTTTTTTCAAATTTATTGTTATTTTATTTCATATATTTTATTGATAACCTTTGGTCACAATGTAACATGGGACTCTAGTCAAGGGAAGTCATTTTAAGCTAAAAAGAAAAAAAATTCTGTCGCTCGGAGCGTATTTCCGTGTGCACCCACGATTCAAGAACGGCGATTTTGGGTGCCAGTCCAAACTCTGCTGTTCTTGTTTTTTATAACATAAAGCTTACAAAATATGCAACATGATCAAGTTTTTTTTTTCTTCTTAAAGATACATCTTTTGACTGGTGCGACTTCTACTCTTTCGTGATTTATAATCCGAAAGAAAAAAAAAAAACAGCGGGTGTGCGCATATCATTAAATAACAAAGCCCTTGAATTGGCTGCCATTGCAACACACGGGACCATATGAGATCAACAATAACCGATATTTACGTACTTTAAAGATCAATGTCACCTCTGAAGGTGACAGAACCCTAAATCAATGCACACAATAAATCACGCTTGTTTCGAGGGCGGGTCCTATTTCCGCCCAAATCTCCTTGACAGCGCATTGATTTCAAGGACCGCATCGCATTTGCGGGCATCTCGCCACTCATTTGATGGCCATAAATGCATCGATATGGACAAAGCTATTAGCTTCAAGCGGGCTAAATCAACAGTCTAGCAGATCTTCATATCAGATAGCTCAGCAAATCAATAACACCACCGTCCACTGTGACAATAGACGTGTCATCATCACATGACCTTCTGCAATGAATGTTGGTGTGCGGCAAACACCAAATCAGAAACCGCCGACAGCGAGGCGACCTGTACTGTTTGAGCTAGATTTCTACTAAAACATTGTGAGAGTAGGCGTACGAGTCGTTTTCATAAATTTCATTTGATTTTATCCCCAAAATTGTTTTCGACAAAATCAATGCATTAACAGGTTCTAAGTGCACAAAAAAAAAGGAAAAGAAATTAGTGCATCAACCTTTGTTGAACATCCTAAAACATTTTGTGAGAGTGTAGGGGCAAAAAAAAAAACAAAAAACAACAGAAAATAAAATTCTATTTAAATTACTAATTGGTATATCAAGTTTTGAAAAACATCCTAATTTTTTTTTTGCAAGGTTGTAGGCAAATTTTTAAAAAAAGAAACACATTTTTTTTCAACTAAATAACTGTACCATCAAATTATTTTCAGACTATAGGGCCACCAAAAATAAACAAAAGATATATATATATTGTTTTTTTTTTTTTTAATTAACTTTTCCATACAATCTTCAAGCAATACAATGTTCAGCTTTCTACCAAATAAGGACTTTTGTATCGAATCCAATTTAAGCATTTTGTCTTAAGGGGTTTGTCGGAGCAAAAAA
>NW_017805716.1:621032-626764 GCF_001891065.2 Hippocampus comes | reverse complement strand
GTGAAATTGCGTTTTTCCGCCCGATCCACCGTCTCCGAAACCTGTGCGCTGATTTCAAATGCAAAACGTCAGCACTTAAACATGAAATCTTTTATTCAACGGCGTGACCGTGCGCGCACGTGGGCGCTTCCAAAGCGCTTGCGGTCACTTCCTGACCTGTGTGTGGTGATTACAGGCCGCCCACGTTTTCACGTCCTCCCTTACGTGCACACACACACCTCAGTGACACATGACAAATGAGTACAGCGCCCACACAAACACAGGCGGTGCAAAAAATATTATTATTGTTGTTGGGGAAAGGTAAAATTTGCTGCTGCGGGTCTATTTTTGTTGATGCCGTCATCCTGCATTTACGTCATGATTGAACAGAGGCAAATTTACGAGGGAAACACGGAAGTACGACATGTCATGCTTTTTAACAAACAATGAAAAACGAGCGGACAAATAGCATCACTCAGCGCGGCGTGACGTCCCTTTGTCCATTATATAATTTGGAGGGTGAAGCAACACATGTAGACAGGCAGTATAAGAATATTCACAAGCATATATTCTTTATCCTCTGATACATGCTATTTACTGTGTATTTTTATGAAGTACGATAATAGATTTATGGCATTTTCAAAATCCTACAAAATTCCATCCAGAGCATTGTTAACTTGCAAGGCGATAGTTTCCAGCAAAACTAACCTGAGGGGTTAAAAAAAAAAAAAAAAAGTCTACGCACAAACTCTCTTGGGCAAAAGAAGTTTTAGAAGGAAGAAGAAGAAGAAAAAAACAATAAATGATTAATGGTTTTTCATTAAAGGGCCACACCGGGATAATTTCGCCTGAGTGCTGAGGAATGTTTATCACCCTGAAGCCAATGTCATTAGCAGAAAAGTTCTGGTATCTTTAACACCCAAATTAATTTTGCAGTGTGAAACACAACGGATAACAAGCTGGAGACATGGATGCGTGTCTGCCGATGGTTGTGATAGTGAAGGCGCTTCTTGACTACAATTAGCGTACTAGCGCTACATTGCGCGCAGGCACTCGGCGCCTAACATCGGAAGTAATAACGCAAGGCAAGCAAATGGACCATGCCGATGTTCAAGGCAAACCGCTGCGCTGACACCCGCCAAACAAAGAGACGCTGCACGGACCTGCGCCCCCCCCACCCCCAAACATCAGCGATGTTGCCATTGGAAGCCCCCCCCTCGGGCTTCTCCAACAATCGCACACACTCGAGTGTTGATAAGCCTCGCACAAAGCGCGATGTCGGCTTAATCAAAATCAATAACGGCCCCCGGCAGGCGGGCGGCGTTCAAGAGCAACCGCGGCAATCACAGCAACATATTAATGAGCCCGGCGGAGGGGGTGCGGGGGGGAGAAAGGTCAAGGCTCAACAAAAGAATTCCTCCTGATAAATATTTAAGTTTGATTAACATGAGCAGCCCTAATTAAGTCACTCGTCTTTTGGCCCGAGAACGCCACGATGCCATCTTTCAACGTCTCGCGAGCTTGTAACACATATTTACTTGAGTAACATTTTGGAATTGCTCCACGTCTTGTTTCAATTCAAAAACGGTTCTGTCCTGTTATTATTCACAGATAATGGCAGATTTGTGTTTTTTGTTGTTGTTGTTGTTGCAAAAAGTCATTGAAATGGGAAGAACATTAGCATAATTATGGAACCCTTTAAAAAAAATACAAAAAGATCAATGAAAATGTGTCAATACAGGAAAATAGATGTGAAGTCAGCTTATACGAATGAACATGAATTCCGGCTCTGTCTGCACTGTCCCCGCGCGACCCCTTTTGCACGACGTCATAGGTGGAGTCAGCCGATACGGGAACACGAATGCCTTGAGGCTTCGTGTCAAGACCGTGGCCTTGAACGCGATGCACCAATGTGTGTTTTTATCGCGCAATATCTCCTGTTTGCCCTCCGGCCTTCGGTCGACAACCCGCTCTCAAGCCTGTTGTACTGTAAATAATAAATAACTCGTCTTCTGCGCCTGTGTGACTGTGTGCGAGTATAGAAAGACCGCATGTTACGTGGGGCCAAACAAGCGGATTGCATGTGTACAAGTCATTTAAATCCGCTATGTAAAGAGTTGGGGCGGGGGGGGGCGAGAAAACGTATTTTACAGTACTGAGGGATTAGTCGAAACTGGCCTCTCAGAGTTCACGGCTGGATGGGCTTAGGCGCGGGCGTGTAACAGGTTTAGCGCGGCGTGAAAATGTCATCAAGCGCTTAAAAATGTTTGTTTCCTCCCTGAGAATTAACTTGGGGGCCATGCGTCTTTGTCGGACACATGCGTGCCATATGCACCGACCCGTTGAGGAACCAAAGTAACTGAATGCCAGCGACGAACGGACAATTGAAAATTCAAGCCGTTTGCCGCTGTCAAACTAAACATCAAACAAAGGGAATGAAATGTTGTGCCTTTAAAATATCCTCGTAGCTTTGCCTTTATGAAGTCACTTTAGACCTCTGACGAACAAAAATACAATACAGTATTTATTTATTAATAAGTAAAAAAATAAATAAATAAAAACGCCCCCTGGTGGCCAATGGAAGCACACGGGTTGAACTTGGAGTGTAACGTGAAAGAGGGGCAGACGGTTCAAGAAAAAGAACAAATCGGAGGGAAGAGAGCAAATAGGAACGGGGTGCGAAGTTGTAAATTGTAACCTGCAGCAGAGCTTTCGGGGGGGGCATCGCTTGCTGATGAATGGAGCCATCAGGCCGGGCAGAGCCATCGGAGCAGCCTGCCATCTGCCTGCCCATTACTACAATGGAGTGTTTGACTCCTTCGCCTGCATCCGACGACACATTGCCGTGTCTCACCAAACTTACCGAAATCACATCCAGGCTCTTTCCATGCCTCATCTAAACCATGAAGACCCCCCCCCCCCGCCCCCACCAATGGTGGTACACACATCCCAGGGGTCTTCCTAACCCTCTTTTACAAACGTCAACACCCAGACGCAGATGTCCATCAAACATCTGTTACAGTAGCCATTCCGCCCCCTTGACAATATTTCTACACTCATTTTTCGATTACATTCGATGCAACTCTCCCGAGAATATGTCGCATTGAACACAGCTGCACGCAAACTCCTCATTCCCCACTTGTGACAATCAATCATTTTGGTCCTGATACCCACAAAATGTCGACCAGAACGGGCGACTCAATTCCGACATATAAATTGTGTTTGTATTAATGGTGACATATCCAAACCTGCCAATGGTGATGGACGGTGTCCATCTCAATGCAATTTTTTTTTCGGACTTTGAAAAGCAACGAATCGGTATGTGTCAGCCTCTTGCGTGAAGTATCTTTTTTTTTTTTTTCCTAATGAGCTCTCCTGCGCTATGAATGACACGCACAAAATTCCATTGATTTGGTTAGCAAATAGCTTTTCGATGCGCAGTCAGATGGTAAATGGTATTGAGGCGGACATTCGTGTTTATATAAATCAGCGAGGCTCCCGTGGACGGCCCAGTTGATGGTGTCACGTAATTAGTTACTTTGCATATTGATGACTTGATACTATTATTTGGTGAATGCGTGGGTGTGTGTTTACCCATCCGTGGATTATCTCCGTCAGCCTCCCTGTCAGGCCGGCAGCTGCACGGCCGTCTGTCTGTCTGTCTTTCCGTCCATGAGTGTGTGTACCAGGTGAGTTCTGCCCGTCGAGTCTCCGGAGATCCGTTCCAAACCGTCCCCCTAAAGGGTTGAACCCATGGGTGCTGCATATGGTCCGGGGGCTTGGACGCCGGGAGACACAAATTAGAAATGCCAAGAGACAAACAAACAAAAACTGGAATGATGCTCTGAGCACAGACCTCTGCTACCATACGTGCAAAGTGATGCAGTTCCTCTCCAGTCCGGGAGGTGGCGGTACTGCTTGTTAAAGGTGAGTTCAAAGCCATATAAAGTCCCAGATAGTACACAAAAAATACGGATGGTGACTACCAGTGGACCAAAATAAAACCTGCAACTCACTTGCATTTTGTTTTTGAATGCTTCATCATGCAAAATGTAATTTTAACCAACTACTGGGTTCATCGACGGAGTAATTTGTCCAAAACGTGAACTCTCGTTCCTACACGGCTCTATCGCTTGGATTTGGTAGCTTGACCACGCCTCGTGGAAGGCGAATGTAAACAGTAAATAAATACATTTGATGGAACTCTTGTTATGCTGTTTTGGCGGAATCCTGCTGAACCGCGCCAACGAACGACGAACACCACATCACGCTGCAGCTCATTCGTCGTCTCCGACAAAAACCGCATGACTGACACGCAACAGGAAGTGTGTAAATTACTACGTGATTATAAGCGCGCCTTAGACAACGCCAATTCTATCTTCCATCAACGATATATTCTTTTATCATTTTTCTCGTGCAATAATACCCCGGAAGTGAGAAACGCGCAAGACATACAGGATGTGAACGTTCGCTCTGCTGATCGCTCCATCAATCATGTCCATGATGTGGAATTTTTCAACCAGCCTCATTATTTTCAATCAACTGTCAAGACAGGAGATGTTTTAATCACGTTTGTGACTTGGGACGTAGGAGATGCAATGAGTGTCCGATTTGATTGGTGCGTGCACTCGGCACGCTCGCCACACAGCGCAAATTGCAACTCGGTCAACATCCGAATGACTGCTCCACGCCATGTGCAAAGCCTGACGTGGATTTATGTTGCTCGCTGCCGAAGGAGACAAACTGAGAGAAAAGGGGACAAATTAAAGCAAAGGCTTGGAACAGCCACTGTTCCGAGCTAACTCGGGAGACGATTTATTGACTGCGCTGTGCTTAAAGCCGAGCGTGTTGTTTTGTTTTTCTTTCCTGTGCACCGCGCGTCCTTCATAGACTTTGTTGACGTGCAAAAAAAAAAAAAAAAAAGAAATCAAAAAAGAACGTTTAAAAGAGTCTGATTTGCACACTGATAAACGTTGATGAGTGCACAGTGCATTGGCTGTGATGGTTGATAAGAATCCCTTGGATTTTGTCTTATTTGGATGCAAATGAAGCAAAGGATTACGTCTCGGGGCTGAGACGTGGTGCGTTTGCGGGGAAAATGGAATTGGCGAGGTGACGACGACCGCGGCGAGGCTTTTAATGGGCGCTTGTTTGATTTGGGGAATTGGAAACTGGATGGTGTTTTCTTCTCCACGCTGATTCGACTACTTTAGGATTTCAGCAAACACTGTCAACGTGCATATGAGTTTGTTTTCCGTCTGACCCTTTCCACCCCCCAACCCCCATCTTCCCTTTCAGGCTGTTCATTTCATGTTGCGTCGGCTAGCTTCGTGCTAACAAACAATTCAAAACAATGGGCTGAGGAATCGCCTCAGTCTTGAGGCGTCGTAATAACTCTGCTGGCAATATTTGAACACAGAAAATATTGCAATACTCGCAAAAAAAAAAAAAAAAAAAAAAAAAAATGAACAAAGATGCGACTAATCACACAACTTTTTTTGTGTGTGTAAAATCCGACAAAATTCTTGTCAGAAGGAATACAAACCTAAAATGTCATCACTTTACAATTTTATTTTCCATTTTTTTTCTTTTGGCATTTTACACCAAAACCTACCATAAAACTATCTGCACTGTTAACGGGAAGAAGGGCCTACGCTGGGAGGACGTTAGCTCGCCGCTAGCTTCTTCACTCATGCGACTGGCGCGTTTGTCTTGCAAATGAGACGCTGACTTATGAATGCCGTTGATGAAGT
>NW_017805716.1:618149-620004 GCF_001891065.2 Hippocampus comes | reverse complement strand
GTGAAATTGCGTTTTTCCGCCCGATCCACCGTCTCCGAAACCTGTGCGCTGATTTCAAATGCAAAACGTCAGCACTTAAACATGAAATCTTTTATTCAACGGCGTGACCGTGCGCGCACGTGGGCGCTTCCAAAGCGCTTGCGGTCACTTCCTGACCTGTGTGTGGTGATTACAGGCCGCCCACGTTTTCACGTCCTCCCTTACGTGCACACACACACACACATACACACACACCTCAGTGACACATGACAAATGAGTACAGCGCCCACACAAACACAGGCGGTGCAAAAAATATTATTATTGTTGTTGGGGAAAGGTAAAATTTGCTGCTGCGGGTCTATTTTTGTTGATGCCGTCATCCTGCATTTACGTCATGATTGAACAGAGGCAAATTTACGAGGGAAACACGGAAGTACGACATGTCATGCTTTTTAACAAACAATGAAAAACGAGCGGACAAATAGCATCACTCAGCGCGGCGTGACGTCCCTTTGTCCATTATATAATTTGGAGGGTGAAGCAACACATGTAGACAGGCAGTATAAGAATATTCACAAGCATATATTCTTTATCCTCTGATACATGCTATTTACTGTGTATTTTTATGAAGTACGATAATAGATTTATGGCATTTTCAAAATCCTACAAAATTCCATCCAGAGCATTGTTAACTTGCAAGGCGATAGTTTCCAGCAAAACTAACCTGAGGGGTTAAAAAAAAAAAAAAAAAGTCTACGCACAAACTCTCTTGGGCAAAAGAAGTTTTAGAAGGAAGAAGAAGAAGAAAAAAACAATAAATGATTAATGGTTTTTCATTAAAGGGCCACACCGGGATAATTTCGCCTGAGTGCTGAGGAATGTTTATCACCCTGAAGCCAATGTCATTAGCAGAAAAGTTCTGGTATCTTTAACACCCAAATTAATTTTGCAGTGTGCAACACAACGGATAACAAGCTGGAGACATGGATGCGTGTCTGCCGATGGTTGTGATAGTGAAGGCGCTTCTTGACTACAATTAGCGTACTAGCGCTACATTGCGCGCAGGCACTCGGCGCCTAACATCGGAAGTAATAACGCAAGGCAAGCAAATGGACCATGCCGATGTTCAAGGCAAACCGCTGCGCTGACACCCGCCAAACAAAGAGACGCTGCACGGACCTGCGCCCCCCCCACCCCCAAACATCAGCGATGTTGCCATTGGAAGCCCCCCCCTCGGGCTTCTCCAACAATCGCACACACTCGAGTGTTGATAAGCCTCGCACAAAGCGCGATGTCGGCTTAATCAAAATCAATAACGGCCCCCGGCAGGCGGGCGGCGTTCAAGAGCAACCGCGGCAATCACAGCAACATATTAATGAGCCCGGCGGAGGGGGTGCGGGGGGGAGAAAGGTCAAGGCTCAACAAAAGAATTCCTCCTGATAAATATTTAAGTTTGATTAACATGAGCAGCCCTAATTAAGTCACTCGTCTTTTGGCCCGAGAACGCCACGATGCCATCTTTCAACGTCTCGCGAGCTTGTAACACATATTTACTTGAGTAACATTTTGGAATTGCTCCACGTCTTGTTTCGCAATATTTGAACACAGAAAATATTGGAATACTCGCAGGCATATATTCTTTATCCTCCGCAACGCACTACTGGCTGTTTTTACAAAGTACATAATGAAAAAAGTATTATATTTAAGAGAAACGGCCAGCCGCAGGCGGCAAACGCAAACTGCAGCACGAAAAAAAACACGTCACCGCAGTGAAATAGCGTTTTTCCGCCCGTTCTTCACTCATGCGACTGGCGCGTTTGTCTTGCAAATGAGACGCTGACTTATGAATGCCGTTGATGAAGTCGCCGCCTCAAAT
>NW_017805716.1:613958-615908 GCF_001891065.2 Hippocampus comes | reverse complement strand
GGCCGGGGGGAGGGACTCCAAAGAACAAAAATGGCACCAAAAAGAAAGAAAAGAAAATCAATGGAATGATGTGGAGACATGAAGACGGCGCAGGCAGACGGGAAGGACAAGTTGTGCTTTTTGACAAAAATCAATGGAATGATGTGGAGACATGAAGACGGCACAGGCAGACGGGAAGGACAAGTTGTGCTTTTTGACGAGTGAAATATCAGATTACAGATTGAACTGGCGTGACTGAGGTGCCATCTTTTTTTAAACACATTGCAATTCACCACCGGGACTCAATTAAAGCAGAGTTCGACTCACCCTCAGTCCACGTAGCCTTTGCGGTACTTGATGACATCCATCGCTGCGCCGCCGCCGGCCACCGGGTGCACTTCTCAAGTGGTCTCGCCCTGAATTTTAACTGCACTTCCTCCGAAGCGGTTGCCACTCAAGGACACATGGGCCATGCTGGTCGGAACCGCGTTAATGTGTTTGATTATAACCGCCGCAATATGGTTCCATTCAAAGTAGCGCACCCCCCCTCTCAAAAAAAGATCTGCATACAATTCTAATCAATCCAAACGGGCATTGCGTCTGGCCACATGACGTTAATACGTCAAACTAAAGAGGCTCGACGCCGTACAATCACTTTAAGGGGACTTTAACAGAACGCCGAGTCATTGTTGAGGCTTTCCAGAGAAGCTTGCGGAATTCATAACGCTGTTGAGATTGCGCAGGCGTTCATCAATCCCCCACCCCTGCGTTTCGATGGCACCAACGCGCGGCTATTCGGAAATTGAGGTTGTGTCCTCTTCAGCTGTCCCCCTGCCCGCGCATCAAATAACGCCCCCCCCCCAAAAAAAAGACAGAGTCTAAGAGTTCGGAAAGCAGCGAGAAGCTGTCTCCTCCATCACAACATTAGCCCGGGAGACTGAGCAGGGACATGGGAAGAAAAAGGAAAAAAAAAAAAAAAACCCAAAAACAGATTATGGAGGCGAAGAGCCGGATGGCAAACGGTTCCCCGGCGCAACCGCCTCCCGGGCTCATCTTGGCAAAAATGTCGCCGCGGCAAACACGACGCGGTCGCGCATCCATCAAAGACGCCCGCCGTAATTAGCATAAAACACGCGAGACATGGGGCGCCTGTTGAATATTAATATAGACAAGTGGGTGGGTGGTTTGGGGGGGGGGGTGGCTGTTGAACAACAGTTGCAACATCTTTTATTTCCCTCTGATCACGCGGCGATCCGGAGAGTTACACTAATAAGACCGAGCCCGACGCAGATGTGACCGTGTTTAATCGTGTACAAGGTAGTGCATAGAATTACGACATCAAACAAGGACTGTTTGCAAAAAAATAATAATTTGTGATGGAGGAGTTCAGGTATGGCTTCTATCTTCCAACTCGGTGCTTCTGGAGGATCATCTTTGTCCTTCTAAGGCCTCAAACGGGGGTAGGTGAGGTGGGGGCTGGGGGTGTCTCTTGTGCCACTCTACTTCCTGAGTTTGTTTTCCGTCTGACCCTTTCCACCCCCCACCCGCCCCCATCTTCCCTTTCAGGCTTTCATTTGATGTTGTGTCGGCTAGCTTCGTGCTAACAAACATTTCCAAACAATGGGCTGATGAATCGCTTCAGTCTTGTGGCGTCGTAATAACTCTGCTAGTAATATTTGAACACAGAAAATATTGCAATACTCACTTTTTTTTTGCCGCTCGGTCGATCATCGGTAATCCCACACAATAAACTTGACTGCGCCACCGTTGGTATTGCCGTTCTTTCTTTAACCCCCGGTCCTCAACTTGGTCTGGAGGGAAAAACAAACAAAACGGCACTCAGAAGACTCCGCAACGCACTACTGGCTGTTTTTACAAAGTACGTAATCAAAAATGTTATTGATATTATAAATCATATTATTTTAAGAGAAACGGCCAGCCGCAGGAAGCGAACACAAAATGCCTCACCAC
>NW_017805716.1:599410-613908 GCF_001891065.2 Hippocampus comes | reverse complement strand
GGGTGGGTGGGGAGGGACGGTTGCGCCGTGGAGAGAGCGCCCAAAGGGCGGTGGATTCCGTGTTGGCGATAAGTGCGACCACAAATCCCCGGCACTGGCTGTCAATAACCATTTGAACCGAGCTGCGGCGGCGGCGGCGGCTAAAGACGGCGGATGAAGGCGGGGAAATGAAGAAAGAGCCCGCCAGTGGAAAGCGCTTCAGAGAGAGAGTGATGCGGTCTGGCTCGTGGATTAAAACCAGTCCGGCTCCTCTAAAACGAGTGCCCTCTTATTATTGATCAAACCTGTCAAAGTGTCGCTTGCTACGGCCCAAGTTTAGCCTTGAATGTTTCAATGTCCGTTGGTGTAGTACACTAGCAAGTGGGGTTTGTTGTTCTGCCTCACACCTTGTTTGTCCTCTTTTTTTTTTTTTTTTTAACGATCCGGAAGAGGCAAAAAAAAAAAAAAAAATCAACACCATCGATGAGACTCGAGCTGGCTTCAAGGTGCCAATTTCCTGTGACCGATTGGGACACTCTGCTGTGTTTTCATTGCGCCAATTAGAATCGACTACCTGGATGCTAGCCACCTTGGGTCAAGGTCACACAAAAACACACAAAACTCACAAAAACAGAAGAGTGAATTCCCACAAAATTGGACGTCTGGAAAATTGTTTGAAAGAATTCCTGGGAGGCTTCAATTGGTCCCCCCCCCCCCCAACCTCTGATTGATGACGTGATCAAAACTCAAAGAGAAAAAGCAATGGAGGCGTCTGCTATGCGTCCTAGCGGCTTCTTCTTCACTGTCACGCTTGCGAAGCCCCGAGAACAACAAAACGCAGCTCGGGGATGCGAGGCAGAGCGACGGAAAGGGTCAGGGGAAGAAATGAAGTGGACGGGAGAAAGATAGGGAGCAGGGGCCACTCATGCGGCGGGAATACGCAATGAGGGCGAGCGGACGCGGCTGCGGCGATCGGGCCGGGCGATAAACTCGCCGAAAAGGGAACGCGAGGGGAACGAAACAGGCTTTATCCTGCTTGCCCTTCGGCTGCCTCCGGCTTACTGTTTGCTATCCGGACGCATTAAGTGCCGAAATGTGAACTCGGGACGCCGGGGAGAAGAGATGGCGGCGAGGGCGTGGACAGCGGGTCGAAACGTCGTCACTGACGGCGGCGATAAGAGTAATTATCGGGAGACAAAAGCCTGCTGTTGTCCTATCTGACTTTAGTCGAAGAGGCCATCTTGAAAAAAGGGAGATTTGGGGGGTGCGTTGTTGCAGTCTCGAGTCCGGATTTAAGAGGAAGGGCGGAGAAGGGCAAAGGGATCCGAGCCGCTTTGGTTGAGAGTCCGCGTGGATCATCCAGAGGGTCAAAACGGCCGCCCTTGGACATTTGTATGCCGGTGCGGTTTTCTACGTCGGCGCTGATAAAAGCGCCGTCAACATCCTAATCACGGTCATCGCTATCACCATCATTCTTTCTTTTTTTTTTCGTCTTGGCTGAATCACTCCGCAATATGATTGCTTTGGAGCCTTATCGCAAAAAAAAATAGTGTCTCTTTGGTACCTAATGACTTTAAAAACAAGTCCGATAAAGCCCCCTTTGACGAGCAAGAGTGTTCCGCGATTAGCCGTCGGGGGCGATAAACACGGCGTGGGATTAGCATAGCGTCGGCAGGCCGGCTTCAAAACCATTTACCAGATCGTATAACGGCACCCTGCCGAAGCTACAGGTAGCTGCCGCTAAAAACGCAGCGCCATGAATAAAACATCCTTGCAATTGACGTGAGGCAGCAGACTTTCATATCTCATACGAATTCCCGCGACGGCGCGCGAGAGCAGTTTACCTCATTTGCAGCTCAAAACAATAACATTGTAAGAAAAAAAAAAAAAAAAAAACGTTAAGAATGAAAATATAATTTTCAGGGTGCGGGGAGCTAGCGGTGTTTAGAGATGGCATAGCGAGCGTCCGGAAATCAAGTTAGCGTCCACTCGGGTGGCTTTTGTGCGGGTGCGTTTCAACTTGCGTTGGCTAACTGTAACACGGTTGGTTCGTCCCTCTGACAGGTTTGGCGCAAGTTGTGCTTTTATTTTGAAGGTCTGACGTTTACCAGGATGCACGCAAGATGTTTCCTTGAGCAGTGTGCAGCAGCCGAGTGGGACGTTTATTGCTTTTGAGTTTTCGTCGCCGAATATGCCGCGAGGTCTGTTGAGCACCTGACGCAATGATTACAGGAAACGAATGACAGAGACGGCGCGAGTCACGCAAAAAAAAAAAAAAAAAAAAAACAAGCGGATGTCAATCAAAGTGAAACACAACTTACATGTCGTCTGTCCGTGAGGCCGCCTGCTTATTTTTCTTCACGGACAAAAGAGGCGAGTTAACATTTTTTGGACTCCACCATGCAAAAGCGGCACTTTTGGAATTTCCAAATGAAAAGCTGGCACCTGTTTGGCGTTGTTGACACACTGCAGGTACATGGCTGCGATGTTGGAGCAGTGGAGGGTCTGCCCGGCGTTTTCTCGGTAGCACGCGAGGATCTGGCCCTGCAAGTCGGCGCACACCGGGTGTGTCTCGTAGCGCCTGTGAAAGAGAGAGGAAAGGGAGAAGGTGTTGTCAAGCCTGAGTGCTAAGCGTGCTACCATCACTCGCTCGCCGCACTCAGCGCGTCCCCGAGGCCTATTGCGGCGTTAGCGTCGCCGCGCCAACCGCTAGTTTCCAGATGCTCGACGTTCCGCTCGACTTCGCCGCGTCCGATGTTGAACTGCTTTTGTCTGACGCTTCCCAAACGCCATCGACATCCACAATGACGACATGCGCGCACGCCAGGGCTGTTACGCTCATGCCGGCGTCATCATTTTGTTCACGCCGGTGCCCAGGAAAACTCCGGTCGGTCGCACTAAAACGTCCGTGAAAGACTTTTTCTTTTTCTGCCCCGTCAGCGTTTTGAAACCGGCGTCCCCCCCCCCGGTGGTCACAATCAGATGTGGAGTCCGCCCCCCCGTCGCCCCCCCCCCACCCCCCTGGAGTGAGAAATTATCCTGTTAGGCGCAAAGCTGGGAAGCGAGAAACCACGGGTCATTACCCAGAGTGCAATGCGCCAAGAAATGCAGATCACATGTACATTGCCACGTTTTTTTTTTTTGGGGGGGGGGGGGGATTGACACCCTTTCCTTTTCGTTAAATAGTTCTTCATTCTGTGTCAAGGTACAGTATAGTAAACAAGAGAAATATTTGCCACCCTCCTCGTCTGGCTCCTGGCGCCCGCGGGCGTCTATCATGACTAGATGGGCCGCTAATTGCTTCCTTAGCCATCGGTAATCGTGCCAGGTGCACGCCGCTGATATAAAGCACGGCGTTTATCACCTGTAATGGACTCTTGGACTCTTATTTTATTTTATTTTACCCCTTTTTTCCCCTCGCTCTGCAATAAAGAGGTTGAGACGGTACTTAAGTTAATCTCGGTAACAAGCGCGCCACCACACACACAATGCAATATCATCTATCATGAAAATGAACATACTTTTTTTTGTTTTGATTTTTTTAACTACGACCACAATCCCTCCCCTCTTAGTTTTACATTCAGTGCCCTACAGCAGTTTATATCACGACCTCCGCCGAGGCCTCATAATGATCTTTCATGGCTGCCGTGTGCATGAAAGCGGTCGTTGAGATTCACGAACGCGTCACGTGGGGGAACGATGAGAACCATCCGGGGATGTTAAAAATAAGTGGCAAACAGCTTTCTGCAGTGGCCATTTTATGGCTTGGGAATAATAAAGTCATAACTTGGAAGATGCATATAAATAATGTTGACATACAGAACTTCTGTGAAATATGTAAAAATCTAACGTGGGCTTTTTATGAATTGAATGTTCAGCCTTCTGGACTACCAATATTTTTAATTTTTTTGATGATATAGCTTAATAATAAGTAAAAAGAGAGCGAAAGCATCAATTAATCAAAAATGTCCCACTGATACTTTTCTCTTGTTCATTTTTCACTTTCCGCCGCCCGCCTCCTTCTACTCCCATTCGCCTGAGATTCATGGGACATTTCATAAAAAAACCCCGAGGGGGGCGGCGGGGTATTGGAGACATCAAACTGGATGCGGTTTATTGGAAAAGGTGTCAATGTGAGTGTCGTCTTGTGCCATCAGTCGCACTAAAGGTAAAGACCGCTATAACCACATCCATACACGCCGAGTCTTTCTCGCTGTGATACACTAATAGAGGGCGTCAAAGAAAGGAGGCTGGTTTCCTGGAGATACCGCACATTACAGACTCTCAGCCCTGGGCCATAAATCAAAAAGCAGGGAGAGCACAGGGGCCACTCTGAGATGCTGAAGTAGCGCAAAAAAAGGGGATGAGGACATAATGTACAGGGGGGCGGGGGATACCAAATGAAAAAAATAACAATAAAAAAAAAAAAAACCTTGGATGAGAACACGGTACTCAAATGGCATTTAGCTACAACGGATTACCTGCCGGATTCCCATCAAAACGTCTCCTTACCTCAAGGTCTCCCCGACATTATTAAACCCACCCACGTCAGCACTTTGGCACGAAGGCGGGAAAAAAAAAAAAAAAAAAAGAAACGAACTCACGTGTGCTCAACGACTTATTGACGGAGCGCTGAGGACGTATTGCGATCAATATGCACGACTTCGAGCTGATCCAGACGTTGACTGCTCTAACCTTGCAAACCTGTCGAAAATGCACGCCCACACGATTTTGCAGTAATTACTGTCGGGTTTAGTTGATAACTAGCCGCATCGGTATAAAACGCAGCTTTCCCTTCAATTTTGGTGCATTTTCTACATTTACAAATAAAATGATGGCCTTTTGTCAAAAATCCGACTCAATCAAAAATACCGTATTTTCCGCACGACAAGGCGCGTCGGAGTAGAAGGCGCACCATTCATGAATGGCCTATTTTAAAACTGTTTTCATATCTAGGGCGCACCGCATTATTAGGCGCATAGAATAGAAGCTGCAATAGTGACTGCAATTGCATTATGCATCCACTAGACGGAGCGATGCTAAAGGGAATACAATACAAAACAATATATAATATAATATTTAAAGAAATAAAAACTTTATCAACTTACGAACCAAATGTGCCATTTTCTACTATTTATGACGTATGTTTCAAACCAAACCAAACCCTCCTCAATGGTTTTATTTTATTTAATTTTTTTATTCCAGCGTAGCAATGTGCATTGTTGAGCTCTCGCCGATTGTAATCAGAGCTTGAACTGAACTCACACACACGAATAACGATGCACACAGATCAATCAAGCAAAAAACTGGCCCCTTGGATAGTATGGATCACTTTGGTACGCCGCCAGATTGAGTTCACCATCAGCACATTGTCTATTTATCATCATTTGGGTCCAGTTAGGGGTTAACAGGGTTAAGGGGAGGGTGCCGCTCGGCCCTTAAATAGCTCTCATGTTCTCTCCAGTTAAGGCAAGCGTCACGACTGCGGGGGGTAGATAAATATAAACGATCCAGCAAGAGAGAGAGAGAAAAATGACACGTGATGCTTTTTTTTTTTTTTTTTTTAAAGCGGACCCAAGTGACCCCCTGTCGTGAGTCCATCAGAGTGGATGGAGGAAAAAGAAAAAAAAAAAAAAAAGACATCATAAAAGGGCAAAAGGTGTGAGGGGTCGACATGAATGAAACGTGTGAGCTTTTGGCAGCCCCGAGAAGAGCTTTTAAAGGCGTTATTGACTCGCGGCGCCTCGGCTGAATCGCCATCTCCCTCGGTTGCCATGGTGACAAAATTTGGCTCGGACCTCACCTGACAGCGAGGTGGCCGCTGTGCCACATCAGCTGGCATACTTCACGACTCCAAATGGACTCCCGTCATCCCGACTAATTAAATCGTAGAGTGAAAGTTTTTTTTTGTTTTGCTTTTTTGCTTCATAATCAACAATTAATTGCTTCGCTCATTTCAGAGGCACGGCCATTTGTCATTTAACGTAATGGGAGTGCTGCCAAGGCTGTAAAAGCCCTGGCTCAACACCTGATTAATATTTTGCAGGCTACTTTTTTGGACAAAGTGAAGCATTTTCGGCGCTGGATTTCTTCCACTTCAGTAACTCACAAAACAAGTTTATCCGGAAAAAATGCTGAGTGGACATATGTTGGTTCAACTTTGTCAGCTTACGACTAATTACCGTATTTTCCTCACGATAAGGCACGTCGGAGTATCGGGCGCACCTTCAATTAAAATTGTTTTCATATGTAGGACGCGTAGAACAGAAGCTACAATAGTAGCTGCGGTTGCGTTACACGTCCACTAGATGGAGCCACTCTAAAGGGAATACAATACAGCTTTATTTATATGGCGCTATCCACAACCAACCGCTGCAGCTGGAAAAAAACGCTTTGTTCCACAGAACATCGAAAATAATTCGTCAATGATTATTTTGGCAGTCGTGAGCACCAACTTCGCCACGAGCGAAAAAAGTTCTCTCTCCAGATGAGGAATGAGCATTCCTCGGGAGTCTTCCGAAGGCGCGACGGGCACTTTATATTCACCTTGAGATAAAGCGGGGACTGTGGCGACTCTTATTGTCGACAGGATTAAATTAAAAAAAGAAGAAAAGAAAGGGGGTTGTGAGATCTTTTCAAAGAAGGCAGTAAATAAACAATAGACAAGGTAACTTTTGTCGCCGAAGGGGAGGGGGATGAGCGACACTGAAGTGACAAAAAAAATTAGCTCCTCTTCTCCACGGCCAACTTGAAAACGTTGCGCATATGCATAATCAAACACGAAGACCTAACAATGCGGTCTGATCTCCGCACAAATGCTAACATCAAGGTAAGACGCGGCCGAGGCGCGTGTCTGGCGGAGGCTTACGAAATGCTTCCGCCGCTATTCACCAGGGAGCCGGCGAGGTTAAAGTGAGCAAAAGAAGGGCCGCCGAAATGTGAGCGCTGAAAGGAAAGCTTCGGGCCCCGTTTTCTTTCTGGCGCTTTGCATAATCTCACATCTTTCACGTTGGAAAATGGCTGGCAGTTTGCGCCGTCGGGACACTGAGTCCGGCGCACGTGTCGTATACGCAGCCTTCCATACGTGCCACGCGGGAAAGGTCACGCATTGAACCGCCGGACGGCGCGATAAAGCATCAGCCGAAGGAAGAAGAAGAGAAAAAAAAAAAACTTGCCGCGTACGTGGCAGCATATAAATCAGCCGCAAGGGGTAAGACGGCCTTCTTTTTCTGTGGCGCTTATCTGCCGTCAGGAAGCGAGTAAAAGTAAAAATGGTGTGACGGGCGGACCGTTGTTGTTACATTATCTCTCATGTATTGCGTGTGTATATGTAACAAGTGTGGGGAGCGCAGATCGACAACAGCATGAGCACGTGCGTGTGTGTGGCTTCCTGGGGGCCCATCTCATTTCATTGGATACTAAAACCCAATAATCTTAAAAACATGGTTGATAAAATTGTTCCATATATATATATATATATATATATATATATATATATGCATACATATACATTATCGTACATATGTCTGATTTCCGTTCACAACCCGGAAATGTTGTACATTTGCTGATGTACAACATTTCGCAAAACCGAGTACTCCTGAAGGAATGCAACTATAACTCAACTAAATTGGGATTGTTCAGCCCGAGTCGAGGTGCAGTTTTACCCGGTTGCTGCAAAATATATGAGATGGCATTAAAAAAAAAAAAAAAAAAGTAATAAGGTTTTATTTTCTCCATCAACGCAAGCAAACGCGAGGGGAATATACGGCCTCTGAGACTTCTGAGCACCTGCGGGAAACCTTATAGTGCAATCGTGTCACTGTATAAAGTTTAAAAAAAAAAAAAAAAAAAAGTTCTTTCCAACAGTCGTATTGAAAGCCAGAGCATGCAATGAGGTCAGAGTGACGCTCGTCTCGTTTCAGTTGGGAGCGCTCCGACAGACTCTGGCGGGAATGGAAAATGGCAGGGAATAGCTGCAGTGCACACCTAAACAAACAACTACATACGCGCACATTTATACACACACACGCACACGCACCTTTGCTTCCCAGGAGGCCCCACCTCTCACACTTTCATTTATTTTTCAACCTCGCCGAGGAAAATGACCGCACTGCGCCTCCGGAATGAAAGCTTCCTGTTGGAGGCTGCGGGGCGGAAACTCATAACACCTTTTGAACATTGCATGAGCTGTGTTATGGATTGCCTATTGACACATGAGATACATACGCGAGAAGGCATTTTCATTTCTCCCTTCCGTGAGATAGACTTTATTCAATGATGTGTCCCTGGTCTTGCTGCAGGGGGAATGGCACAATTGTACCGTCCTGGCACTGGAGTCTCATCATTCGCCCGATGGGGTTGACTTAGGCGGATTCGGGGACTATGGAGTCACGGCGGAGCTGTACCAAGGAACCACGTGGAAGTATCCTTGCATTCTACGAACGTCGGCGGCGTGGATGATCAAGCCGAAGATGCCTCATTACATCCAATTAACCCTCCCCTTTGATCCCGGGCGCTGCATCTCATGTTCTGCCAGACCTCGACATTTAATTAGCACACACATATGCACGCAGGGACACCACCCCCGGCCCCCTCCCCATTGTAATCCAGTCACAACTGTCCTAATGCACCCCTCTTTAATCCAATCAGCCAATCCAAAGTCTTTGCACACATGCCTTCATCACATGACCACCCACCCGGTTCGGGCCGACGTTCGGTCGCAGTCCGCGCCGTCGTTTGGCACTAATGTTATTCCAGTGACTGATTTCCACCCCCCACCCAAGCCTCCCGCCCCTCCATCTCGCTTTAATGCGATTTGGGAAGTCTCAGTTCCAGCCTGCGCAAGTCCAGCGCTACACCCCTGGTGGGCCACGCTAATCAGTTTCCAGAATTTCTCAGGGAGACAATGATCCCGGTGTTAGCACTGGCTAATGACAAGCAAACACAATAAAGTCGGTCTCCTGAGGGCCGGGGCCCAATTTGGCCCCGCCGCTCGCAACCTCCTCATCCACTTTCCCTACATTACTATGGAGTCTAATGGCCTCTTATTAAGAAGACGGATGGAACGAGGACGGGCGGAGATTCTTCGAGTACTTGGGTTACACGTGTGTGTTGACTACATGCTACACACATGACTCCTCGGATTTATTATTGCCTTCTCAGCTAATGGCCTCGACGCAACGATCAATCTTTACACTATCTGGGCATTACCCAAACACAAAATCCACGCATGGACCAAACAGATGGCTCCTGTTAGAGTTACAGTCTGCGTTACTAGCAGTAATTCAGATCCGTTTCCGGGGAAGATTTAACTCCGCCATGGCTGCCCTTTGTCACGGACTGTCTTTTGGGTGGTCTGGGAACCCCCCCGGCCCCAGAAAACCTGGATGAAGTGGCTGGGGACAGTCTGGCCGCTTAGGGTTGCTGCCTCGGCATCCCGACCGAGCATAGCGTAACACAATAATTGGATGTCTACGTGGATGGGACTTACTTGAACTTGGCGTTCACCTGGTCAGCGGCTTGTCGGTAGTTCTCCGTGGTGACCTTGTACAACTGAGCGCTCTGCGGAAAAAAAACAAAACAACGTAAGGGACATATGAATGAATGTTTAGATGGATGGACGGGCGGGTCGTATCCGTACGAGCTCAACCTTCTCATAAAAGAAGACATTCATCATCATTCCAGAAAGATCAAGCAGAAGAAAAAAAAATAGGATCAATAGTCGTGTTGGAGAGCCGGCGCGAGATGGGACATGACAAGGGCGAAAAACGGTCGCCGACACAAATGGGACACCTGTACTGCATCATTCAAAAAAGATGACGGCCGTTGTGTGACGTCGATATGCTAATTGCATCTCACATAAAATGGGCGAGTAAAACTCGAACCGGGTCATTGTTTTTCCATGAGGTCAAAGAGGATGACCGCTTGTTCGTTCATTCGTGAAAACGCAATACATAATTGATATTTGTGTCTCATTCATGTCAATGTAATGGTTCTCTAGTTTTTGTATTTGACGGATAAAAAAAAAAACAAAACGAAGGAAAGTTGGAAAGAGCTAACTTGTAAGCTCATGCTGTATCATTGCCCTCTTGGCCTTGAACAGAGTGCTTTTCATTTTATACAAAGAAACTGTCAGGAGGGCGGGAAAAGGGATTTAGAACTCGCTTCCTTTGTTTCCAGATAAAAAGCTGATTTTTGGAGTGCTCCCTTAAGTCGAAAGAAAAAAAAAAAGTGCTCACCGGAGTGCTGAAGCTGAACCATTGGATATGGCAAGACTTAGAAGAAGAAATTTCAAGTTGGAGAATACCTGCCTAAACGGCACGCCTGGCACTAATCAGTGCGCGAATCCATCCGGGAAGACAAACAGCCTCCGGCGACAGTGATTGGCACTGTCAATGCGCAAATCACGTATGCGCCGTCACGCTGGAGCTCGACACCGACGGGCAAAATTAGAAGGAGCACAATTTGCGTCTTGGCAACCGATTGACAAGCCAAGTGGGACCGAGTGCTCATTTTGGATCAGGAAGGATCATTCCTGCTTGGATGATCATCTCATGAAACGCAGGTGCTAGTGGCTTCTTTTCGGTGCTTGTCTGCAACCAAGCAGGAAACACACCACGCACCAAGCGGAAGGGACTTCCTTTCTGAAAAAAAAAAAAGGATTTCCGGATGTGATTCATATCACCCGACAAAGATCAGAATGACTTTTCGAGGGGACTTTTCCTCGCAGCGGTGACTAATTCCAAACCACGTCATCCTGGGTGGGCGGACACAAAAATAAATCCAATTTCATCCATTCGCCAGGTGAAAAAGAAAGCGAGCAAAGATGAGAGGGGGGGATTGACGTGCCGTGTGGAGGGAAAACGCTGATAAGACAAAGACCGGAGAGAGACAGACGTGCCGGGGTTGATTGTTAAATATGAGATTGTTTTACGGCGGGCAGGTATTGAGTGAAGACGTAATAAATATATAGATCTTGTTTTCAGAGGCTATTTGCTCGCTGCGGGCCCAATGAGAAGCGGCGGCGGAGGCAGCGGGGAGAGGCATCGGGGGCTGAGCTGACTGCGAGCGCGCTGATGGCCTGTCACGGGGAGCCTCTCTGATGAATGGCCATGTTGGATTGGAACAGACGTGCAATATATATCAGGCTTATATTCTCTCTCGTTCTTTCGCCGTGTTCCTCTGCTACTTTTCCGTGAAAGTGAAATACGGTGGGAGGAGCCGGAGGTAAAAAGACGCGCTTATGGAATGTTGAGGGGAAGTTTGGAAATCTCATTTGTCGGACTCTTGCGCGAAAACAAAAACAACAACAAAAAAACGACAAAAAACAAAAAAAGACTTCGAGGGCAAAACTGCGTTATTGATCAAAGGACAACATGGCCGGTGAATGGTCCCTACCTGGAAGTCGATAATGCCTCTCTGTGAGTTGATATTCATCTTTTCAACCATCTTCAAGCCTCTTTCTATACGGTGATTTTTTTTTGACATTTCACCTTTTGTCCTTGAGGCGACTATCTGGAGAGGGGATCGCGAAAAAGAGCGCTCGGAAGGTTTCGCTTAACCTTTAGTGAGCCTAACTAAAAACCTAGCCTGTTGATTTTTTTTTCCCCACTGAATATAAAGCCACCTTTACAACACGATGATATCAATATGTCATCTGAACGTTAGAGTGCCCCGTTGACTCAACCGATTGCCATTCCCGCTTCCCATTTGAAGCCATTTGCAGCCGAGCGCGCGAGGTAGCAAACTCACCCTCTCCTCCAGCCGAGCCAACTGCTCCTTGTAGAAGGCATCCTGCTTGTTCAGGTCGGCCTCTTTCGCCTCCAGCTGCTTCGCCTGCGCGCACACACGCACACAAAATGTGATGGGTGCAGTGGCGCGAGAACACACGCGAGTCACTTTCCGATAAATAAACAAGTGCCTTTTTCAATGTTTCGGTTGAATCTTCAAATCGGGGCCAGACAGTTTAATAGCAAACGATAACATCATGTACGGCTGATCGTGGACCCCAATTTTTTTTTTTTTAAATGTCATTTAAAGTAAAAGTTAGACTAGAGTTTGAAAGGGAGATTGGAATGCTGGCGTTTGATTGAATGGTGGCTTATTTTCTAAAGGGACTCTGAGCAAAAAGCATGACATGATGAGTTTCAATTAACATGCAAAAAGGCAGAAAAGTAGAATTTGTGGCATTCCGCGACGCAGCATTCGTTTTGGCAGAAAGGTAAACCGAAGCATCTTTGAAGTTATAGCGCTGAGCTTCCAAGGCCTCCGCTGAAATGTGTATGCCATTGATGACAAAATCTCAAGCGGGGAAAAAAAAAAAAAATACACACTTTCATTGGAAAGACTTACCCTCAGTCCAATCTCCTTTTTGGGAAGCAAAGAAAACAAGGGAGCAAAGAAGAAAATTAATGCTGAACTAACTGATTCAGTACCAGCCCTTTCCAGACCCGGTTTTTTTTTTTTTAGCCTAACTCTTGACAAAAGTGAAAAAAATAAAAATAAATTAGAAACGAGTACCTGGGATTGAGTGTGTGGAGTCTGAAAAGACATATATATTCGTCTTTGGGAGTGAATACACTTCATCGACATGATTTATGGGGAGGGATTACGATTCTCACTTTGAGCCTTTAAAATCTCAGACAAAGTCCTTTCGCTCAGCGTCTCCACATATTGTACTTTATATAAGCGACACCCTTCTTCATGCGTATGCATGAATATCCTATCCCTACACACCGTCGAGGACTGTTCTGGAGGATAACAGCAATGCAAATGAGGGCCTTGAAGCCGGCGCTTTTGTTTGAAGGAGACCGAGATAATGACGGAAGGTACACCTAATGAAAAAAAAAAAAAAAAAAATGCATTAGCCCATCCAATTTCACCGCTCGCCGATAAGCATCTGTGTTCAAATACTCGGTTCACTTGCGAGGTGGGAGCTGCATGCGTTATGAGTCGGATGATGTCGCCCGAGAGGCTGGACCGTCATCGGACGGGGAAACTGCCACACGCGGTTGACTTGTGACTGCAGTTCTCTTCGAGTGCCAAAATATCGGTACTTAACCACCCAAGCGTCACCCGGTAGGATAACTGTGAGGGGGTGGGCGGAGCTAAAGGGGGTTTGTGAGCAGTCGCACACGTGGTGGAGCGCAACGTCGGGCCTTGAAGACGTCGGGCTTTTTGCAGACAAAAGATGCACTCAGACGGCGGGACGCAAACAGAACCTCAGACACTGATCCGGAGCGCGCACACACACACACACACACACACACACACACACACACATATAAACACACACACACACACAAACATATATCCAACGCAGCAGCCGAAGCAGCTGTCCCCGTAGAGGCCGGGCGGGCGGGCTGAGATAAATGCGTGCTGAAGGCGAGACTTAAGGTGCCATTAAAAGAGGAGAGGTTGTGATAGAAAACGAGCACCCTGGGGTTTTTTTTTTCCTTGCGCGCGCCCGTTAAATCTGCTGGCGGGCATGTCGGCCCGCCTCCCGGACGACACATTCAGAGCCCGACGTGCACACTATGTCAGGATTACTTCCAAGTGATCGCCCCCTTTCAGCGGACCTTAAAAGATAATCTAATCATGCTCCCGGCCAAACAATAGCAGCGAGCGCACCACACACCTTTTGTCCCTGTAACGAAGAGTTTTTTTTTTTTTTAAATGTCATTTAAAGTAAAAGTTAGACTAGAGTTTGAAAGGGAGATTGGAATGCTGGCGTTTGATTGAATGGTGGCTTATTTTCTAAAGGGACTCTGAGCAAAAAGCATGACATGATGAGTTTCAATTAACATGCAAAAAGGCAGAAAAGTAGAATTTGTGGCATTCCGCGACGCAGCATTCGTTTTGGCAGAAAGGTAAACCGAAGCATCTTTGAAGTTATAGCGCTGAGCTTCCAAGGCCTCCGCTGAAATGTGTATGCCATTGATGACAAAATCTCAAGCGGGAAAAAAAAAAAAAAAATACACACTTTCATTGGAAAGACTTACCCTCAGTCCAATCTCCTTTTTGGGAAGCAAAGAAAACAAGGGAGCAAAGAAGAAAATTAATGCTGAACTAACTGATTCAGTACCAGCCCTTTCCAGACCCGGTTTTTTTTTTTTTAGCCTAACTCTTGACAAAAGTGAAAAAAATAAAAATAAATTAGAAACGAGTACCTGGGATTGAGTGTGTGGAGTCTGAAAAGACATATATATTCGTCTTTGGGAGTGAATACACTTCATCGACATGATTTATGGGGAGGGATTACGATTCTCACTTTGAGCCTTTAAAATCTCAGACAAAGTCCTTTCGCTCAGCGTCTCCACATATTGTACTTTATATAAGCGACACCCTTCTTCATGCGTATGCATGAATATCCTATCCCTACACACCGTCGAGGACTGTTCTGGAGGATAACAGCAATGCAAATGAGGGCCTTGAAGCCGGCGCTTTTGTTTGAAGGAGACCGAGATAATGACGGAAGGTACACCTAATGAAAAAAAAAAAAAAAAAAAAAAAACACTACA
>NW_017805716.1:597570-599046 GCF_001891065.2 Hippocampus comes | reverse complement strand
CCTCATCCATAACCTTTGGTGTATTTTGCCCCCCCTCTCCTGTCCGACTCAGCCTTGTCAGGAGTAACATCACAATCAATGCTCCCTTCGACACCGTGCGTCACGAGTGCTGCAGATTGGCGAGGTCAGGGCTGCTCCCATCTATCACGGGGGGAGGGGGGGGGGCTTTGCGACAAAGCGATGGCAAAGCCGTGGGCCTGGGGTGTCCGGTGTGCTCCGACAAGCGGTGGAGGGGGGTTCGACGGGGTGTGAGGTGGGTGTCAACGGGCGCAATGTGACCGTGCTAGGTCGCTAATTGGCATGATGGAGGTACTGTATAGGTGGCATATTTTCAGGAAAGCAGGGAGAGCAAATTGATCGGGGGGGGGGGGGGGGGGGGGGGGGGGGGATGATCCTCCGGTGCAAATAAATGGGCTGTGAGACCACAAAGCTTCAAATCCTGGTCGAAACATGAAAAATCAATTTCCTTTCTCCTCCCCGACACTTCAACACCCCGCAACCTCCTCCCGGCCTTTTGTTGAAGGGTGCCGACTGTGCCGCCGTTTCGCTGGGGGAACGCCGACAACATCTGCCGGAGCCACGGATTGATGAATTGGCCGATCGGATGCCCGCAGTGAAAACTGATGGATTGATCGGTCCGGAGGTTGGAGCCTTTGCCTTTGTGGCAAGCCCAGGGGAGCGCAACCTCTGGAGGTCCGCTGCTCATCTGTCATGTCCGACACGCGGGGAATGAGATACGAAAGGCTGAAGCGTCATTACAGAGACATGGCGGGGCATATGGAAGGAGGTCTCGGCCCGAGAGTACGATAGCAAATCAAGAGTACAACAGGAATGAGGTGGAAAAGCGGGAACAGATAGATGTGGGGAGAAGAGATAACATAGCAGAGCAGTTCAGCGGAAATGTACCAAGGTCCACCAAGGTCAAAGAATCCCAATTTGAATCGCTACCAAAAATCGAGCCACACCAGATTTTAATTGGGTGGGTACTTCTTTCTCCCGGGATAAAAAATGTGAAAGTCAAAACTACGGAGCACCGGGACACGGATAGAACAAAATGCGCAGAACCATCCAGAAAGTGTGTTTGCGTTGAGTCGGAGGGAAAATTCCTCCACAGAGCTTCGGCAGAGGACGCAGTGAAGGACCTGAAAGTGGAGGGACGTCTACCTGGCTTTGGACAACAAAGCCGACCCCCCACGGGGAGCAGAGTGAACGCCGGAGAGGAGAGGACAACCTCTGTCAGGTAGGAGGCGAGGAGAATGTCGACGAGTGGGGGGACAGCGGGGGCGGGGACATGAATGCGGGGCGACAGACAGTGTCAGGTGGGACGTAGGTGCCTTGCCTGTCTTGTTCATGAACCCCTGCAGCATGTGAATCCGAAACCGGCTCCATATGTTCGGAGCCTGGCGCGATCAGGATGCAGTGGGCATTTTTTTTTTTTTTTTGGAGTTTTTTTATGAAAATTCATCCCATGGAGCA
>NW_017805716.1:596946-597322 GCF_001891065.2 Hippocampus comes | reverse complement strand
TGAATGTTCATGCCCCGGAGCAGCAGGTGGTCCTTGAGGTTTGATGGAGCCGGGCCAGGCGGGGCTCCCCAATCCACCCCAGCATCTGTCTATCAAGTCCGAGTCAACAGATTCGGGGTCACCTCTAACCTGTCTGCCGTTTCAATTCACCCCGTTACTTCCCCCGGACTAACTGCTTGTCGAGTCATTGCTGTACTTTATGTATTCCCCTTCGCCGCCTCTTCACGGTTTTTCGATTGTTTTTTGTTTCCTAATTAAAGTCTGTTTTCAAAATGGCTCCTTAAATCAATACCTTTTATTTTCCCGCTCTTTCCAGGCGCTTCTATTTATTCCCCGTCTTCTTTTTGCCGCCTCCCGCGCATAGATCACCCAGACT
>NW_017805716.1:468978-577438 GCF_001891065.2 Hippocampus comes | reverse complement strand
GCAAATAAATGGGCTGTGAGACCACAAAGCTTCAAATCCTGGTCGAAACATGAAAAATCAATTTCCTTTCTCCTCCCCGACACTTCAACACCCCGCAACCTCCTCCCGGCCTTTTGTTGAAGGGTGCCGACTGTGCCGCCGTTTCGCTGGGGGAACGCCGACAACATCTGCCGGAGCCACGGATTGATGAATTGGCCGATCGGATGCCCGCAGTGAAAACTGATGGATTGATCGGTCCGGAGGTTGGAGCCTTTGCCTTTGTGGCAAGCCCAGGGGAGCGCAACCTCTGGAGGTCCGCTGCTCATCTGTCATGTCCGACACGCGGGGAATGAGATACGAAAGGCTGAAGCGTCATTACAGAGACATGGCGGGGCATGTGGAAGGAGGTCTCGGCCCGAGAGTACGATAGCAAATCAAGAGTACAACGGGAATGAGGTGGAAAAGCGGGAACAGATAGATGTGGGGAGAAGAGATAACACAGCAGAGCAGTTCAGCGGAAATGTACCAAGGTTCACCAAGGTCAAAGAATCCCAATTTGGATCGCTACCAAAATCGAGCCACACCAGATTTTAATTGGGTACTTCTTGCTCCCGGGATAAAAAACGTGAAAGTCAAAACTACGGAGCAACGGGACACGGATAGAACAAAATGCGCAGAACCATCCAGAAAGTGTGTTTGCGTTGAGTCGGAGGGAAAATTCCTCCACAGAGCTTCGGCAGAGGACGCAGTGAAGGACCTGAAAGTGGAGGGACGTCTACCTGGCTTTGGACAACAAAGCCGACCCCCCACGGGGAGCAGAGTGAACGCCGGAGAGGAGAGGACAACCTCTGTCAGGTAGGAGGCGAGGAGAATGTCGACGAGTGGGGGGACAGCGGGGGCGGGGACATGAATGCGGGGCGACAGACAGTGTCAGGTGGGACGTAGGTGCCTTGCCTGTCTTGTTCATGAACCCCTGCAGCATGTGAATCCGAAACCGGCTCCATATGTTCGGAGCCTGGCGCGATCAGGATGCAGTGGGCATTTTTTTTTTTTTTTTGCAGTCTTTTCATGAATATTCATCGCATGGAGCAGCAGGTGGTCCTTGAGGTTTGATGGAGCCGGGCCAGGCGGGGCTCCCCAATCCACCCCAGCATCTGTCTATCAAGTCCGAGTCAACAGATTCGGGGTCACCTCTAACCTGTCTGCCGTTTCAATTCACCCCGTTACTTCCCCCGGACTAACTGCTTGTCGAGTCATTGCTGTACTTTATGTATTCCCCTTTGCCGCCTCTTCACGGTTTTTCGATTGGTTTTTGTTTCCTAATTAAAGTCTGTTTTCAAAATGGCTCCTTAAATCAATACCTTTTATTTTCCCGCTCTTTCCAGGCGCTTCTATTTATTCCCCGTCTTCTTTTTGCCGCCTCCCGCGCATAGATCACCCAGAATTTTCAGCGCCTTGCGGGCTCCTCCATCTTTGTTCTCACCGCCTCAAAGTCCCCCCCCACGACCGTTCAATCAAAATCCGCGCCGCAAGCGCCATTAGCGGCGCCAAGCATTCACTTCAGACTGATACAGCTCTCCGATTGTTAGGCAGTGAGCTGCTCATAAATGAAAGAGCCGGGTGGTGCCTAGAAAAGTTCAACCGTTCATTTTTTTTTTTTCTCAGGTGCTCACGACGCAGGACGTCACGAGGTGAGCTCGCTCCCATTTGCGGCTTTTGCGTCAGACAAACTTGTTGATCGCGTCAAACAACTTGACCGCTCGTGTCATCGGCTGTTGAGCTCTAACAGTTGTCCTGACGCTCCGCCCCATCCGCCCATTCATCCATCCGCCAATCAATCAATCGCGACCAATTCACAGCATCGGCAGTGCCCACTTGCCGTGCCAATTAGCGGACAGGGTGAGGGCCTGTTGCCGGAGGAGTGCCGGTAAACAGCTCGCCAATTAGGGCTTTACCTCCAATACAGGCACGGCGTGTGGGCACCATACCCCGGGCAGGGGTGAAGGCTGGCCCCGCTGACATGTAAGGAACGCTTGTGTGGACTCCCTCCAAGACAGAGCGTGGGAGAGAAAAAAAAAAAATGGACGTACAAAAGAAAACACAAAAGGCCCCCCCCCCCCCCCCCCCATCCTTAATGTTCCCATCATCTGTTATATGGAGAGGGGGAAAAAAAAAAGATTCTTCAGGATTTTTTTTTTTTTAATACCACCAAGGGACACCAATTCAAAACCCAGCAAGTCTCCTTTAATACCGAGGAAATTAAATTGTCAGCATGTTATCAGCCCGGTCCAGTCGTCTGTGTCTGAAATGCGACAGCCAGAAACACGACCATTTTTTGACCAAGGGTAAAATGGAACACTTGATTTGGGGAAACAAATTTTAAGCGGTTTGATTGCCGACAGAATAGAGATTTATCAGCCCCGTCAATTATTCCTCCTCAGTCAATTCTCTCTCTCCGATGTGAAAGCATTTGTCTATTTAACAGGATTCTGTTGTTCAAGCTCATCTCAAACGTAGCACGCGACGGTTTTTTTTGACGATGGCAAGCGTGACGAGTCGACATTTCGGGGGCACTAAAGCCATGTTTGGAGCACGGAATGATTGATGACTTTGGGTTTGATTGAAAATCCCGCCTTAAGGTTTGACCCTGCGTGTGACCGCTGATGGATTGGTCACTGGACCGGTTTGGCTCCGCAAGGGCCCGATTCGTTCCAAATCAAAACGGCAGTCCATGATGGAGGGTCCGTGACTTCATCAACACCGGACCGTAAAGAACAGAATACGTTTACGGCCCGTGCTAACGTACAGGTATAGCATGAGCCAGGATTTTGAAGCAGCGCCCGCTAGTATTGACCTCCTCAGCCTTGAGGTTGATTTGCGTGCCTGCCAATTAATGTCTGCGCTCGAGCGGCATAACACGTGCGAACCCTGATGCCGAACCTGCCGAAAGTGACAAGCCGCAGGCACCGCGTGCGCGCCTGTGACGTTTCAATGACGGGGAGGAGCGGGACTCGCTGGGATGAAAGGAGTCGGCTCGTCGGGGAGGGAGTGACAGAAAGGCCTGGAGGACGTGCGTGACGATCAAGCAAGATTGTTTTCCCTTTCCAGTTCCTCCATTTTTTTTTTTAGTTGTCTAACACGCATGGTACAAATCAGGCGCAACGGGGTCGTGACTCAACGGACTGAATTTAAATCCAAGGCGCCATTTGAACCCTCGCCTGCACGGCGACGCTGCAGCATGCCCAACAAGTGTAATTGGCTCGGGCCGGGCCTGCGGAGGTTACGGCGATGATAAGGTGAGCGTGGGGAGGCATATAACTGTTCACATCATGGCTCTGATTGTGTGTGAAGTCGAGGAGAGAATGCACGTGACTGCAGGGCGCGCCGTGACCTGTATCTTAATGAGTTTGGTGCTGAGGGAGGGTAATCAATAGCACAGTCAACAGCAACTACCGCCGATGACAAATGTTTCTGGAGAACAGGCTTCAGGTCAATTCGCATTCAATTAAAAAAAAAAAAAAAAAAAACACGAAAAATACAGTCGCGCGGGCGATAAAAACACCTGATTAAATATTGAACCACCTTAAAAAGAAACGAGATTTACACGTCCTCTACGGGTGACCCCCATCGAGAGCCTGGGAAAGCAAAAGGCCGAATGCGCATCTGACAAATGACAAGGAATCAAAAACAGGCCACCCAAAAATGAACGTGTAACACGATTCGGCGGAAAGATGAAGAGGCGCAGATAGGGAATGTTAGGTTACACCGTCGAGATATTTACTTACTGTGAGCTACAGTCTCCAGTTCGTGTTCTGCCCCTCCAGCTAATGCAAGCTAGCGCGTGAGAGAGAGAGCTGAGGATCAATGAACTCTCGCTCGGAGTGATGCTCACACGCCAACGGACCTGACATTTGCCAGCGAGCCATAACCCGTCGATTTCCGCACGCCAGATTCACCTCGGTGGGCCGGGAACGGCGTGTGGAGGACCTCGCCTCGCCAAAAAGTTCACAAAAGTCTGTGCGATGCGCGGACTCACATAGAGCTGGGCGCGGCGCTTCTCTTCCTCGGCGGCGATGCGTTCCCGGATGGCGGCCTGCTGGATGCCGTCTTCGGCCGCGGCGCGTTCGGCGGAAAGAATGCGGGACACCTCGTCCTCCGCGTGACGCTTGGCCTCGGCCCGAGCTTGGGCCGAGGCGCGGGACTTCTCGGCCTCGAGCCTGTGGACGATTGACGACACATTAGAGGGTTTCCGAATCATTTGCACTCGCGGGCAATTGTCAATATTGAACGACAGGGAAAGCGCGGCTACTTCCAAAGCGGCGATAAACTCCGTGCAGACGCGAGACCACCATTTGAACCCCCCCGTTACTGAGCTCTCTTAGTTACCTAGCAACGCGCTCCCTGTGCAGTGACAGTGCGCTTGATTAGAAAACAGGAGGAACGTCCCTGAAAACCCCGAGCAGCCTCCGCTGCTCAGAATCAAGCGGCGAGGTAAAATAAACACAGAACAAACAAAAGCAAGCGCCGGGGCGAATTATGACAGACTGAAAAGAAAACTCGGCGAGGATCCCAATAAAACCTCAAGTCAAATCCTGAGAGACTGCAGACAGAAACGTTAGAGGCAGGTGAATATTGACTGCTTGAAAAATAGCTCAGTGACAATTTCCACGCCACAGCTCACAATTTCCATTCTCGGGAGGACATTTTTTTTCCTGAGTTCTTATGACTTGGCCCATTTCTACCTCGACAGTTTGCAGTTAGCTAGCTCGCGATGCCTCCACCTTGAAAGCGAAAGCAGTGAATAGTGGTGACTTGGCACGTTTGGCCCTGGAGGAAGCCGGGCAAAGACGGAGTGAGGAGTTGGAGAGGGAAGGATGGAGGGAGGCCAGCCATGTCCACTCCTACAGTCCACTGGGCCGTGCACGTCAGCACACTCCATCCATCATACGGACTCCCACTCACTGGTAAACACCAACACGCACACACACTCGCGCGCACGCACAAACACACGGGACAGTTGCTAATAGCCTTTTACATTCACCATTTCCCCACAACCCGCACCTCAAAGTTGGACATACTCGGAAAAGTTGATGTGTAACAAAAAAATTGGAGGCAAATGGAGTCAAAGTGTCATGCGCCCCCTGCACCCATTGATAAATGTTCAGTCTAAATAGACCAAAGGAATAAATACTGTGGGATAAAGAAAGCTCGGCAAAAGAAAAGTGTATTTCCTCAGACTTGCTCACAAGTGCAAAGGCAAGCAAAGACCGCTATCACGAGCTGGATGCTATCTGTCTGCCTCGCCTCTATTGCTTTCCAGCCATTATTGCACTCTCCCGGGGATATTGGACACATTTTTCATTTGGCTGTAAAGGATTGACACCAGGCGGGGAAGAGAGTGCTGAGAAAGACGATGCTTCATTCCAAAAAAGAAAAAAAAGGGGGGCGGAAAAAAAAAAACTAAACATCCTCTGCGTAATGGAATGATTTTGGAGGACATGGATGATGTTTGCCCTTGGACTGGAAGTGTGCAAAATGAAGTGGTGACACTTTATTTTCCACGGCTATCCAGGAAGTCAATCGGGAACGCGTGTTCCAAGTGAACAGCTTGGTTGGCGCGGTGCGTTCTGACGGGCCGAATGCATGCTGAGTTATGGATGTAAGCACTCAAGAGGGGGCACCACCTAACAGGAAGTCATGCAGTATGGTGACGCTTCCATGGCGCCGGTGCTCAGGGAACTGTGGTTGGTAAGACAGTTGGCACCGAATTAGATTTCTAGTTTGGCATCCAAGCTCCGGTTGTCAAGCGCCGATGATGGAATACTTCAACGCTCATTGTTGTCACAGACAAAGGAACAATGTCCAAGGGTTAAAGTACAGGTGTTGTGTTTTGGAATTGTCTCCAAGGGAGTTGGATAGAAAACAAGGAGGCCAAGGACTGTTTAGAGGAGCGGGCCATCCAACTGACAGTTTTTTCACTTTCAAGTAAGCTACAACTCTCGAACCCTCAATCACTCTCACTGGATTTTGGCCTGTTTAACTGCCGCTTCCCCTCAGTCAAGTAGATGTTGATTTTGGTCGACTGTGAGCCCGTTAAAACATTTTGAGACTCTTTTGTGATGAAAGGCTCTGCCTGACTTGACTTCCTGGTTCGGCGCTTGGAAGTGGAAAGGGAATGGAAAGCTTTTCAGTCTCTACCATTCAAAAATGAGACGGGATGAAACGCAATCGTGCCTCAAATCATATTTACCCTCACCCAAATTGAATTGGCTCCTCTTCTCAATTCCCTACAAACTACTTCATGTCATCCTGCTAAACAACAAACCACACTTCTTGCCTTTGAATTGTCACTCTCTACTTTTCAACGTAGGCCTCCTGTCCTCCCAAACATGGATGCTTCCAGTCATCTACCGGTATTGCACATTAGACTTATCTCGACACAGTGCACCAGGGAGGATGGAGTCCGGCGTAAGCACCCTGAAACAAAGGCATTCCGGGGCTCTATGCAATATTGATGCTGAGAATAATGTCGCTGAATGCTGGCCATGAATATTTGATAGCCCCGACGCGCTCTCTCCAACACGCTGGCACATAAACATGGCACACCTGACTCTGAGAGGGAGTTAAAAATTAAGCGTGGAAAATGAATGAACTGAGCAGATTGATTTTGAAACGTTGCAACGTCCAAGCTGTTTTGCATTCTCCCCGCATCTGTAAAACGCAAACCGCAATGGTCTTACAAAGTACGACTGTGGCTAATCAGAAGCATACGGTCAGCTTATCTGGCCTGCTTGAATATGCAAAGTGGTGTGTAAACCTCACAAGAGGCAAAAAGTATCACGGCAAAAAATGTAATCAAGCGAGTGGGTCTGGTTGCTTCGTTTGAAAACTCATTTACCGTATTTTCCGCACTATAAGGCGTGCCTAAAAGCATCGAATTTTCTCAAAAGCCGACAGTGTGCCTTATCGTTTGATACGCCTTATGTATGGATCAATATTCTGATTTCTTGGATGTAGTATTTTAAATGATCTGTAACGCGCTTTGTTACAGCCGCAGCGGTTGTGAAAGCGCGATATAAATAAAGCTGCATTGTGTTGTAGTCTCTTTAGTGGAGCTCTATCTAGTGGATGCATAATGCAACCGCAGCCGCAATTGTATTCGCCTTATAATGTGGCGCACCCTACAGATAAAAACAGTTTTAAAATAGGCAATTCATTGACGGTGCGCCTTATGCTCAGCGATAGCGGTTCTGTCCGTCTCAACCTATTTCTTTGCAGGCGTTCTGCTGCGATGCGTCGCAGGCAAAGCTGCACAGAAAAAAATTAAGACTAAGGATTTTGGCCTGTTTAACTTCCGCTTCCCCTGACTCAAGTAGATGTTAATTTTTGTCAACTGCGAGCCATTGAAAAACCTTTTAGCTCAGCCTCTCAACTTTTAGTCTGATGTCAAATTGGTTCCTTCATTTGAACCGGCATCACCCAAAATGTTCATCCCTCAACTGAACCATGTCCTTCAAACCAAAATCCATCCTGAGCCATGGTTTTTGGCATTCGCTTACATCCCCAATGCTAGAGTGCTGAAAACAGTTTGCAGCCTTACTGGCTTAAAGTCAACTGACAGACTAAAAAAACACACACACAAAAACACACACACAAAAACACACACACAAAAACACACACACACACACACACACACACACAAGTGCAGCTGATGATTGCTTGTTTATGGCTGCATTTTCCACTTCCCTCACCCGAGAAATGAGGGTCTGAAAGCCGCCATGATGTCCATTAATTGCAAGGAGGGAGCAATTGTGAGCCACTTACTCCTTTGAACGGATGTCAATAAATGAGCTGCAGGAAGCAGTTACGGGTAAAATAAAAAAAAATAAAAAAAATTAAAAAAAAAACTGCAAACCAAACCCCCCACCCCCCCAAAAAAAAATACATCCATTTGCCCGAGTCATTTTCCTCTTGAAGGAGTCTATAAGATGGACTTTTAATCAATAATCCAGCACTGCCTCCTGAATCAAGAGAGCTTGTGTTTTTGTGTGTTTAGCCACTAATCACAGGAGTCCATTCACCAGGGTCCACTGGACGGTGTCCAGGTCTATTAAAGTGGGGGGCTCTAGCGAGGATGCGGGTGGGGAGATGGGGGGGCTGCCATTATCGAGCACCATGGCCACACCGCAGAGCAACTGCTTGTTCTTTTACCTCGTGCTGAATACGTTCTGCGCCTCTCCGTCTTTAGCAGGGCTAATGGATCGCCCGACTCTGCGTCCAGGAAATTACCTCAGGTTTAGCCCCCTCCTTTCGCAGGCGTGATTAATTGATCCGGAGAAGACGACGAGAAGAAAAGTGCTGATGCGCTTCAGAAATGGGGGAGCAGATTGGAAACACGGCGGGGATGGGGGAAAGAGACGGGACGCCGATCGCTACAACTATGAATCAAAGTGGCTAAATTGTGGAAAATGTCCCAATGAAAACGTCCAACAGGTGCGGATTGACACAAGTGCAGAACGGTGTCACGATCCAGTCGCACAGAAGGTGTTCTTAATTTTTGGGTGAACAACCACAGCGCCACACCGGCACGATTTATTTTATTTTATTTTAGCTTTTATTTTGTGCAACCCCCTCACGATATAAAATGGAATAAAGTCAACACATCGCATCCCCCCCCCCCCCAGAGTATCGGATCCACTCAATTTAAGTGCGCCGAATGCTGTGTATACTTTTTGCTTCTCACCAAGCCTGCAGGTCTTGCTTTGTCTTGACCCTCTGCTTCTCCAAGCCTTCGTAGAGCTCAGCACTGATCCTTTTCCTCAGGGCTTCTTCATCAACTGAGCAGCAGAGAGAGACAAAAAAAAAAAAAAAAAAAAAAAAAAGTTTGGAGCATGAGCGATAACACTCATGTGTTAAAGGACACGGCGCAAAGACTTCACAAATGAAATGAGCGCCTCGATGCAGGAACGGGCAGATTCTGCGTCCACATCCTTTGCAACCTTATCTGGCTATATTTGTGTCAGGGACATCACACGTGGACGCCTCTGGTGTCCTCGCCGCTCTATCTTGGCAGGTAATTAAGCGTGAAAGTAAAGATGGCAGCCAGCGACCAGGCCAAAACGTGCTCGGAACACACAAGTGCCACATGGTGCCCTGTGTGTGTGTGAGTGGAGATTACACTCACACTGCATTAGTTAAATGGGATAATCCCTATTGTCAGAGGCTATTATTACCTGGTAAAATGTAATAACAGTGGGACAGTCACGAGACACACACTGGCACACTTGCATAAAGGCAATTTCCTTCTTGATGGAAAACGTTAATATGGGATTTAAAAAAAAAAATGACAGTTAGAAGTAAATTAGATCACAATAGAAACGTGGCAGAAATCCATGGACAATTCGGGGTCTGATATGGATTTTTTTTTTTTTTTTTTGGGGGTGCGGGGTGACAAACTGTGACTTTTGGTCACGTGGAATAGATTAACAACCCGGTCGATCCCATCCCCAACTTTGCACCACCTTCATATAAAAAGCCCCGCGCACCTTCGCCAGCGATTTTAACACCCGCCGCAACCCCTTCACCGAGCTTCATCATTCAACTTACCGGCTCAGGCGCGACAAAGCGTCTGCGCTAAACTTTCTCCGGCGCCGCTAACGGGAGCAGAAAATATGATCCGCTCGCTACGATCGTGCCTCAGCCGTTGCGTTTGACAGCAGCGGGAAGCATCATTGATCAACAACATTACAACTCTATCAGGATCAGCCACGCACCATTTACAGGGTAAATGTTAGAAGTGGGACTCTCCCGGCGACGTGGGGTCCAGAAGCAAAAATGCAAAATAAATAACTAGCTAAATAAATAATCACAATGTCCTATCTCTATTTTTTTCGCACAGTATATTTGTGAGGCTCGCACTACTACTTTCTGGAAACGTGGCGATTTGGCTGTGCAACCTAAAGAGAAAAGTAACATTTGAAAAGTCCTTGGAGTTCAGGTGAACGGGAAAAAGTCGCCCACTTATCGCCGTATCCTTTCCTCCCAATAGCTGGCGGGCTCCCACGGGGGGAGTCAGTAAGCTCCTGATATGATAAACACTCTTGGAAGGGGGTCGCCGCTTTGGGCGAGACGCCACCCGGCTTCCGCGGAACCCCATGTCAATCCCGGAATAACGCATGTAAATGAAAAATTCATCATCATCGCTCACCGCCAATCACAGAGCCCCGTGGAAAAGTTGCCGTGAGAAGGAGGAAAGGGAAAAAAAAAAAAAAAAGTTGGCCGACTATTGCGGGTGGAGATAATAGACGGTGGCAAATTGCGTTTCTCATCAGGGCTTTGATTAACCCCGGGACCCGCGTGGAAGGCCTAATCTGTAACATTAACACTTTGTCACGATTTCTCGGTGGAGTCGCCGCGCGCTTTTCTCCACGCTCGAATCAGAGAAAGAATTGTTTTAAATCTGCAGCCTGGAGCATCCAGGTACCATTTAAGGTCAAGCTCCATTTATCTATTTTTACCTCTTAAATCTATTGTTATTGGGGGTCTGGCTCTCAATTTTTATTCTCGATGGGCGGCACCTCACTGCATTTTTTTTTTAACTCCATCCCACAAAGTGTCCACCTTTTATGAAAATTGTTGCGCTGTGAAATGAACATGGCCTCCTCACACCCCCCACCCCTTCCGTCGCCATAAACGCACTCGACGCGTTTCAAAAACACAAGCCCGCTATTGTTGCATTCGGCGTTAAATCTGAAAAGCAATTAGCGCAAACAATGGTGGGATGCTTTAACCGGATCGCCGCCGGGAAAAGCGTCGAAAGAAGCTTTTGTGGGACGCAAGCGAGTGAATTCAATTGTCAATTGTCAAACAAATTTTCACGATGACGCGCTCGACAAACGGCCGAGTGGCGCGGATGAAATTTGGTGTCAAAGAAGGGCAAAACTCTAATGTACTGCGCGGGCACATTTACCTTCACCGCAGCGTGCTTGGCTTATTGTGCCAAACTGCAGAGGTGTCGTTTTAATCACCGGAGTCACTGTGGCGTGGCACGAGTTGGCCTTTTTTTTAATTAGCCCGCTGATTGAGCGCCGGAAAGGACGGGGGATGCCTGCCTGCCCACGGCCCGGACGCCCGTCCTTCTCTCTCTTTGCCCACACCGCACCCACACGCCTGTCTGTGCGTGCGTAATGAGCAACGTTCAAATGTCCTCGGCCTAACCGGTCAAGAAAGGAAAATGAGCACCCGGTTTTACTTTTTGGGGGAGATGTTACTACAGCAGTCCGATGACACCTTGTTAGGCTCATTATTTGACATGTTCTGTCAACGCGTGCAGGTAACGACAGCAAAAAACGGACGCCGCCATCAGCGGTAATGAGCGACTAATTTATTAGCATGGCGAGGGCAACGGAATTTATCATTTTATTAGCAATCAGAGGCGGACAATGAATCACACGAATGAAGACTAATTACCAAGTTGAAGACAAAAAGCGTGAGGTGGCTTAAAGTAAACACCCACACAATAAACATGATTAAAATTCAAAATGTGGCCGCACATAAAATTAATCCCCGGACACTTCATCCTCGTAGAACCTCTAATTAACTTTGACGAGGAGGCACGCCGTCCCCCGTATAACTCATAATGAAATGAGTCATTAGCGAGAATGATTCTACTTTTATAATGCGTGTATTAACTTTTCCAGTTTGTCTGCCCACCGTCGAGGGAAAATACAACAAGGCTTTATCCGTGTACAGTCACTTAAAAAGTGACATCAATTTTTTTTTGTTTGTTTTGTTTTAATTGACATTGTGTTACATGCACTCTTTTGACACTTACTTGCTGGTGCAACAGGAGGAGGTGGTGATGGGGGTACTGGATTGATAGGAGGAGAAGATTCTGACTGCACCACCTGTTGAGGAGGAGGAGGAGGAGGAGGGGGAGGAGGAGTGGTCACTTGAGACTGTGCAGAAGGTGTTGGCAGGGCAGGCTCAGATGCAGGAAGGGAGGAGAGGAGGTACGAATCAGGCGGCAGGAAGGCGGGAGAGGCGAGGGATTCGCTTAGCGGAGTTAGAGCATCCACTGCGGCAGGGAAAGGAGCGGGAACGGGGGGATCGGAAGGAGAAGGGAAGGGTGTAGTTACCGGCTCAACAGCGGGAGGAGGAGCAGGAGCAGAGGTTGGCTCAAAAGCAGGAGGCACAATTGCGGGTAAGGAGGAGGAAGGCAGCACCACGTCAATGACGGTGGGTGCTTCTACCTGCTCGGGTTGAGGAGGAGGAGGTGGAGCAGGAGGTGCTATGTTGTCCTTGGGAGGTGGAACTGGTGGAGGAGGAAAGGAGGGAATGGGATCAAATGGTGGAGGAGTAACAGGTTGTGGATGAGGGGCCATAGAAGGTCCCCGCATTCGATTGATGACGTTCTCCGAGAGCTGCAAAGAAACATTCAAAACAATGATCAAACCTTTTTTTTTTAATCAAGGAAACAGACTCAATCGTCTTATTTCAGGAAGCACACCAATGACATGAATGGGATTACGACTTAATAAGTGACTCCTGCCAACTCCTCAAAGCTTACCTAATTGACTTAAAGCGGCTCCGTCTAAATCTAACCGCACACACGCTCACTTTTGAAGCCTCTGTTTTAATTGAGCAACTTGTTTGGCAAAATTCGTGTTTGCATGGTTAGTGCAAAAGTACACTACAAAATTACAGATACCTCTCTTTTCTATAACAATTTTGGAACACTATACTTGACTTCACGATGCTTTGCGTCATTCATTCATTCATTCATTCAAGCAGTGGTTACGTGCACGTGGCCTCTGACGTCAACGTTGCAATGACATTTCTACATTGCTACGCAAAAAAAAAAAAACTTGCCCTGCAACTTACTTTAACAAATATTCACGAATGAAAAGACGAAACTTAATGTTTACACGCTTGTTTTAAGAAACATAATGCAGTTGATTGCATTTAAGGATATGCTTGTTTAAAAAAATAGTGACCTCAAGCAAGAACAGAAAAAAGATAGAGAATACAGCATAGGATTGCAATAACATTAAACTAACACTAATGCAATATTTTATTGACATTTTGTGTCGCAGTGCAACATGTAAGTGTGTTGTCAACTCACCCTGATGCCCTTCACAACTGTCACATTCTCGTTCTCGTCCGACTCAAATGACACGCGGCGGGTACTGTTGTTGGCTCCCATTGTCACACCGCAGGCCTAAAAATCGATTAAATATCTACATGTATTAATAAACACTAATGTCGAGTAGAGCTTTAGCAGAGTTTAGGAGCGTTCAGAGTTACCCGAGGCCCACACGCTGTTGTTCCGGCTTCTCCGGGTCGACGTAGAAAAGAAAATAAGATGTGATTCGTTCAGCTCGCAGCATTGAGAATTTCTATTGGTTGTTTTTGTCAGGAATTGGCGGAAGTCTTAAAAAAAACAGGACCTCATTGGAAGAGATGATACTGTACTGTCTTGCATTTTTTTTCAATTGGTTTTGATTTTTAAAATCCATATTTTTAATCATCACATATTTATATGTTAAAATTGTTGTATTTAGTTATTTTGCCCCATATACAGTCAATTGCGAGGAATTATGCAATAAAACAAATAACTTTACAATGCATTTACTCAAGATGAAGTACATTGCCCATTAGTTTTATTATATCGGATAAACTGAACACATATGGTGAATAACGAGAGTTTTACGAGCTGACAACGTGATAAAATCAATTCAAAAAATACATATTGCAGGCAAGTGTGAGGTAATTATGGAACAGGGTAGACAGAAGGTGAGGAGGAGGAAGAAGCGGGCGTAGTATTGCCACAGATGACCTATTGTAATTCATACCCAACACAACATATTGCTTGTGGCTTGGGAAAAATGCCCAGACTGCTGTCAGCTTCACTTTCCACCAAGGAGCATATCTTTGTCCAGTCAGCGCACAGGCACATCTGTTGTTTACATTGTATTATGACTCATTTCGGTGGTTTATTTCTTTTTCTTTGTCTACCAGCAACACCCCCCAAAAAATAATGCTGAGAAAATATATAAAAACGTACACTCCTCCTTCTAAAATCATTTAAAAATATATCTTGAGTATAATCATCGGTGGCATTTTTACAATTTGATTGTGTTAGGTACAATAATTCCAGTTCCAAAATGAAAAATTACAGCTTTTGTTTGTTCCAGAAAGTCAGGCTGCCTTGCAAGATCTCAAAGTATAGCACAAAATTTGATTTTACTTGAGCACAAAGGCTATCATTATGGATGACAGCTCATAACTCTTGCTGTCTAAACTCAATACATTATGAACAAAGAATTGTTTCTTGAAGTTTTGATGCTACACATACATAACGTGGATCAAAAATACATTTCCAAGTATTTGTGATTGTTTTCCCACCATGTACTGTATGTAATTTGCTTTATATTGTGTTTGTACTGCTCCTTTGCAGCAATTTTCACTTTTAGATTATTAATTTTTTTTTTTTTGTCTCTCGCTTCATATTTGCATGATTAAATCAGTAAAAGGCAGGAACACATTGAGCTCCATATGTCATACTTTTTGTCATAAGATTTTGACATTACATTTGAAAAGCAAATTTTCCCTCTGTATTATTTCCCCATGTGTCATTTGTCTTTGTTGTACAAACAGGCTCACCTTAATTGTGCTTGCCATTTTTCTGTTTGTCTTTTATTAATGAAAAATTGGTTTCTTGTGCATGGCAGTCAAAGCGCATTCCCCAGGGAGAAACACTCGTCTCTGAATCTATTATGATCACAGATTACATAATGAGTAACTGGAATATGCATCGATGCCCCAAGGCACTCCTCGAAAAGCCTGAGGCTGTTCTGAATGAAAAGCTTATATAATAGATACATGACTGAATTATAGCCTAATAAATGTTGTGTATGTCGAACAAAGGTTTTTTTGGTCATCTCTTATTCAATATTTATGTTGAAGCAGACATTTTTCCAGGCAAAAAAAGCACATTATTTGTGTCCCAACACACATCAACCTGAACAGCATGACCTTGGCCCGCTGTGATTGGGGACGAGAAGGCCAGAAGATTAGGCGGACTGATAGACAGACGGCTTTGGCGATAACAACTTCAAAATTAAACCTGGACCAGAAGAACTAGACTCCCTTCTTTTTCAAAAGAAAAGCGTGACCGTCTTCTCCCTTTTTTTTTTTCCTGGCTCGGTGAGAAGAGACATAAAGATGGGCGACAATGTTATCTCGTCATTCCACCGGCACATCAATCACAGTCTAGACTAGTAAGAATCGACCACCTCCACCCCCATAATCAATGTCCTCTACCATTGCCACCGGTACAGCAAAGATTGTCAGAGATAAAACCAAGCAAAGCCCTGCCAAATCTAACACTGTGGATGCTCTAAATGAAAGAGGCTATTAACGAACTGACAAACACTTGCTTTTCTGCTGCCCTCCCCCTTTTTTTCTTTTTTTTTTCTCGTGAGGGAGATATGGATCTAACTTTCCAATAAAGGAGGTTCTTTGCTGTGATCTGTAGATTCCTGCGAAAATCAATATTGCATTAAAATACATCTCTGGATACAGGATTTAACATGAGGCACAACAAATCTCATCCTTTAAAACGTGAACTGAAAATTTGAAATATTTTTTACATTTATTTATTACTTATTGTTATTATTTTTGTATTTATTTCAAGTAAAACTATTTTTTTTTCTTGCGTTTCACATGTTATACACTGTACTTTTTCAAACCGCGCAGCGACAAAACTACAGTGTGCATTTGAACTTCAACTCCCACAATCCCTCAGTGTTGATGCGCTTCCGGTTTCCGACTTGGTTGCCATTGCAGCTGGAAAAGATGTCTGCGGACACAGGACGATACAGGGGAGCTGTCAACAAAAACAAAGACCCCTCCGGTCTTCTAATCTCCGTCATAAGGTATTGTTTGTCACATATGTTTATTTTGTGAAAAGTTGAGAGAACGCACTCGGAGTCTACTCACGCTAACGGAAGAGCCGCTATCTTCTGCTGAGGCTCTCTTAGTTAGCATTGTCTTCCTGTTTGGCTCAGATAGAGTTCTACTTCATGTCAAAGCTGTTCCATTGGCAATATTTCTTTTCGGAGGAATAAAGTTTGTCTTACGTCGGGTCCCTTCTCCGTCAATATACACATTTGACCCATTTTTTTCGTCTTTGACATCTGTTAAATCCCGTTACTATCGATCTATCTATATGCAAGGTTTGTTTGGGGTCAGATTGTGTTTGAGACATGAAGTAACAAAGTGTTATCATCATATTTGAATGTGTGGAATATCACATTAAATCCGTCTCTCCATCTAGGACTTTGTCCAGCAGCGATGACGTCCAGGACAGGGAGACAGAGAAGGGTCGTCTCGAGGAGGCATTTGAGACGTGCGACCGCGAACTGGACCAGCTCATCGTCCAGCACTACGCCGAGCTCACCACCGCCATCCGGACCTACCAGAGCATCACCGAGCGCATCACCACCTCTCGCAACAAGATCAAGCAGGTAGGGAATACGAAGGATGTCATATGGACTTTCACTACGCTCCTGACATTGCTGTCTCATGTGTAGGTGAAGGAGAACCTCCTGTCTTGCAAGATGCTGCTGCACTGTAAGCGGGACGAGCTGAGGAAGCTTTGGATCGAGGGTATCGAGCACAAGCATGTTCTGCAGCTCTTGGATGAGATTGAGAGCATCAAGCAGGTGCCTCAACGCCTCGAGGCTTACATGGCCACTAAGCACTACCTCCGCGCCACGGATATGCTGGTGAGTGGAGGAGAATTTTGTGGCTTTCAATAGCATTTCACCAAGTGGATCATAAGCTTCTGTGAATCACTGGAAAAAAAAAATCTGGTTTATTGAGCGCAAGCACAAATTGCTTGAATATAAAAATAGCACCTTATTGCATGCCGCATTTCTGTAAATATTTTTTGGTTGGGTGTTTCGATGTTGTTTTTTTACCAACTGGAAGCTCTAGGGACATTTGTACGCATGTAAACATGTTTTTTTTTCACCCCATGCCTTAAAAGTTTATCCTCTGCATCCTCTCATGATGCCAAAGGACCATTTTGTTGCCTTTCAGTCTTTCAGTTTGTGCTGTTCAGGTGCGCCCGCCTTCATTCGATGCGCATTTTGACACACTTGATTGTGATGTCTCTTTCCCTCTGTCGCTCTCCCACACATCCTCTCCTCCGACTTTGGAAATAATTAGTCTAGCGAATAGCGATATCTGCAGGAAAGGGGGCAGGTGGGGGGGGGGAAGAGAAGTAGGATGGCGGCGGGCACAAAAGGAGCATGAAAATCCTCTCCAGCGAGGGCGGAACGAAGCGGAACTTCTTTCCAACCCGCTCTCGCCCGGCCGCTTTGACGCGTTTTCGAAAAGGAGTCGAGTGTTCAAAGTCAGTCGGGACTTTGATTTCATTGATCTGGGCTGTAAGAAATGGTTGGCACCTTTTTTTTTTTTTTTGGAAGACTTCTCCTAATTCCAAATATTCATGAGTCACAGATATAATTTCCCTCCTCGGTCTTACCTCGAAAGAGGTGGATTAGCTGCAAATAACATGGCGTGTATGTTTGAGCGAGGCTTATCTATCTCCAAGGGTTGACAATTAGAATTCAGACTGTGCACTCTCCTCGACGGAACGGCAGTCCTAAGCCTCCTGGTGTTTGGTGAAAAACCTCTCCCTCCTGAATTTCTCTTGATGTCTAAAAATGGTCCATTTCACCCCCCCCCCCCACCAACTGATACTATCCCCATTTCGTTCAGGTGTCGGCAGTGGAGTCGCTGGAGGGCCCCCTGCTGCAGGTGGAGGGCCTGGGTGACCTGCGCCTGGAGCTCCACAGCAAGAAGCTCAACATCCACCTGGTGCTCATCGACGAGCTCCACCGTCACCTCTACATCAAATCCACCAGTCGCCTGGGACACAAGAACAAGGACAAGAATGTGGTGCGCCTTCCGGGGTAAGAGTCGAAAATGCTTCATTAGTAGTTTCGTCCCGCTTTAATCTGTTCATTTTGTGCTGTTTGGATGCTTCAGAGATCCATTAGTAGACCAGACAGTGTTTGTCCAATTGTTGTGTGTGCACTTGTGTGTACAGAGAAATACATCTTCCTTCCCACATCTCGTTTTCTTAGGCTGGTGTTAAAACCCTTTTGTATTTTCATTTTTTTTCTTTGTGCTCACTGTGTCAAAAAGTAGCCTTCAAAGTGGCGCCTTCATTATAAGTTCAAACGAGTGCCAGTTGCCAATTATTTCCTGAATGGACACCAGCCCAATTATGGACCCACAAAAAAAAGTCTTTCTCTATATTTTTCAGGGAATGCCCTCTAGCTCCAGAGACTCAATATTCACCGTGCAACAGCACACATGCGCAATCATTTTGTCCAACTAGCGCTACAATTCCATACGCGGCGGTGTAACATATTAGGGCTAATGCGGCACAGCGACTTTGTTTTGTTTACGCTTTTGTGTTCAGGCATGGGGTGCGTGGGTGCCGTAATTATGGTGGCGGTGGGTCAGCGAGGTACAGTGATTTATTATGGAGGGTCAGTCGGTGACAGGCGCCGGCCTCCCTAACAACCAAGCCAGCCTTCGTGTAACCTCGCTCACTTAGCCAGCCGACGCTTTGTTTACACCGCCTGGACTTGAAAGGGCCTAAATTGCTCCCACCTCCAGCTTAAGGTGTGATAAATAGCTCATTGGGAGGCAGTCGCCTGTGCCCACGCACATACATGCAAGGCGTCGGGGTTAAACAGTAGATTGATATTGTTAACGGAGGGCGGCCGGGCGGGTTTGAATGCGCCACTTCCTGTTTGAGACCTTTGATGTTTTTGTGTGTTCTTCAGCTCTGCGGGAAAAGACCCGTGCAACATGCCGGCGTTGGACATTAGCGGCCTCTGCACCCCACGCAAAATTCTGGATTCGTCGCAGTTCAGCACGCCGGGATCAAACAGCGGTAGAGAATATGCACTCGAATGCACCACACACGAGGGAAGAACCATTTTTAAATGTTTTTTTAATATATATCTATATATATCTAAATATATATAGATATATATGAACAAATAAATTTTAAAAATAAGATTTTAGGCTTGACTTCCCCTTTAATCGTTCAGGGGCGACCACCCACACCACATAAAGTGTGATATGTTGAGTGCCGTTTGCAATCATGATAATGGCGTCATTAGCATCAGCATTTGCATGTCATTATGGGCTTGCGGCGCCAACGTGCAAAGCGCGGCAAGTTTGCCTCATTTCGCGCACCGCGTTTGTCACAACAGCCTCAGCCGCCGTCCTCGTGTGCGTTTCCCGCGCCGACATCATAATCATCTTGTCCGCCTTTATCGGCGTCGTTTGTCATCCGCCGCCGCTGTCGCCGCAGCGTGGGGTGGCCGCGGCGGAGGGAGCGTTGGTGGGCATTTTGCAACGCTCAAACTGGCAACCGGTGCTGATAATGCACGGGAACAAAAATGGGAATTTAATGAAAAAACATTAAGAGAGCAATAAGTTTGTGTCATGCATGCTTCCATTTTTATTTTTTTTCTGACTTTCCCTGTGTGTGTGTGTGTGTGTGTGTGTGTGTGTGTGTGTGTGTGTGTGTGTGTGTGTGTGTGTGTGTGTGTGTGTGTTTTTTTTAATGCGCCTAGCTATTAGCCACTTGTTCAACCTCAGATTTTCACACATTTCTGTGCGTTAGTATTTCTCTCCAAGAAACACATGACAATACCCCATGTCACTCAAGATACATTCGATGGTTGAGCAGGCTCTCATGCCATTCAAAGTCTTTTTTTCGCTACGCTGAGCCCGCGCGTCGTCACGTCGGTGCGGCCCATGAGCTCACGCACGCACAATTGGCCACTAATAGATAATACATTTTTATTCGCGGCAGCCGCCCCGCAGGCCCGCGCGGTAAAAGCTAAACCTCAGATTTGTCCAAATTATTCAAAGAAACCGGCAATTAGCGGGCCCGCAGGCGATAAAGTGCCTGTACGCTGGCGCGCTAACAGCTGTGGTCCGCGGCGCTGCAGCCCGCCTCCGACAGTGGCTTAAGCGTACCGTTTTGCCTAATAGCATTAGAGCACCTCATTCGTAGCCAGTAATTGTCATAATTATTACGCAAACTGCGGCTGAAACGGGGAGAAGAGGCAAAGGCGACCCCCCAAAGTCCATTAACTTGCCATAAACATGAACTCCCCTAACGTGCTCTGACGGGAAATTGGGACGCCGCTTCTCGTGAAAATTGGAGCCTCGCTTGCTCGCAGTTGAGCCACGAATTTGGTTCAGTCATATTAGATTTTTATGTATCGGCTTTGGCGCCTTACGTTATAAAGAAGCTTCTCCTGTGCTTTGCCGGGTCTCTCTTATTGGAGCATGCCTTTTATAAAAGTGCCTGGAGATCAACGTTCTTGTGATTGAACATATACAACGTGAATGGCCTTGCATCTCAGAAGCCCCCGTATCTTTTATACAGTCGTAGTGGAGGTGCGAAAAAAGATGAACGGCACCACAGGGATTTTTTATTTATTTTTTTTTAATCTTATTCTTGCTGTATAAAAATGAGCCAGGTGTGTTTCCCCGCCAGTGCGTGAGCTTCAACAAGACATGCGGGAGTCGAACCAATTAGATCTCCCCGAGGTGGACCCGGAGGAGAACAGCGCAGAGTTTATGGGCATCCTGATCAAGGTACGCGTAAGGAACAAGACAGGATGGACGGGGAACATACAATAAACATCCGCCATCTTTGCCTAAGGCTCTGGCCAAGCTGAAGAAGATCCCGGAGACCATCAAAGCCATCATGGAACGGCTGGAGCCGGAGCTCAAGCAGATAGCGAAGAGGTCCACCACGCAGATCGCAGACCATGCCTACCAGAGAGGGGAGAACGTCGCTCAGGAGAGCCAACCAAGGTGCAGTAAAGAGAAACATTCCTGACCTCGCAATGCATTAAGGCCGCGACATTACTGCGCTAGCGTAGCGTGCGTGCACGTGTGCCAGTGCCCATCACCTCATTTGCACGCGGCGCCGCCTCGTCTGCAAACGCATCTAGTTTTGCCACGCGCTCACTTCCATTTAAAGTCAAGCCCGTGTTGCCATGGAAACTCCATCCGACGTGCCGCTCGTCGCGCGGGAACAATGGCGGCGTCGTCGCACGCTGTTTCTTCCAGCTATGACAAAGAATACGCCGCACGGGTCCCAAGGTATGAGCCGAAAATGCGCCATTTTCCGAGCTAAAGTGTGACTCTAACGCAGCGAGCCCGGTTAATGCAACACGCGTTCCCCTCGGCTTCTCTTTGAAAGTCTTGTCCTTGCGTGGAAAGCGCATAGTTGGGAAGCATGAGCGCCTGTGGCTACTGCCTGTTCCCGAGTAGAAGGTCACATCACCAAACAATAACTGCAATTTTAACTCGACTGCGCGGATGGAAAATGAAAAGGATGGAAGTGTCGAGCAGATGAATCCATGCAAAATATTCAAAGCATACGCGAACGGGCCAAACCGGAGCTTGCATCATGACTCCGTACACCATGCTGGTTGACGTGTTTTAATGACTCTCTGGCACCCCTCCGCAGGCTTCTGCTGGAGTTGCTGGAGCTCCTCTTTGACAAGTTCAAGGCGGTGGCGCAGGCGCACAGCGTGGTGCTGGCCCATCTGCAGCGCATCGCCGTGCAGTGCCCGGGCGGTGCCCACGAGGAGGGCATCAAGCTGTACGAGCAGGCCGACGTCTCTGCCAAGATCCAAGCTGTGCTGCAGGTCAGGTCAACTCGGGAATATGAACAAGCGTGCAGTGAGAAGACAATATTCATGGCCGAACGCTACACTTTTATTTGAAGGTATCGTGTACTCGCGACGGCGGCCGATACCAAGCCAAAACAGGAATCCTCTCACGTGCCCACTAAAATGCAATTTATGTTCATACGGTTTGTGTTAATGCTTCGTTAGAATTGACCCGGATGTCACAATTTAACGCACAATCTCACGTCACCGTTTGTTTCGAAACAATAAACAAATATGATGCACATTCAACTACTAGTAACACTGATTTTTTTTTTCTATGCCGAGGACAATAACACAACAAATATAAGAGCCCTTGTCAATCTCCCCACTTGCTGTTGATTATTTCATCCCGCATTGTCACAGGAGTATCTCAATTTCCCGACACCTCGCGCGCACCTTTGTAATTTCCTCTTTAATCTCATTACTGCCGACGACCGCCGAACATCATAGAGCGGGTATTAAAATGACTTCTGCTTTTTTAGCGCCCCTGTAGAATAATTTTACCGGACACCGAGATGGATCTTATCTCACCACGGGCTGCAGTTGTCGTTATGATGATAGCGAATTGTGGTTTTTGTGAGTCTTAACAAGGAAGATACTTTGCCACATTGGACACTTTGATCGATTGCCTTTTTTTTTTTTCCTCTCTTTCCGCTGGAGCTTTAGTCAAGGTGGAAGGAATCATGAATAGTACCAAATACCACTTGGTGTTAGAGCAAAGCTCTCGGGCTTGCTGCTACACAGAAAAAAAAAATGTCAGGAAAAGTCGACTAGAACATCCGAGCTTTATTTGAGGTGAATCAGATGGCATGTCAATTCAATTCAATATACATTTCGAGCCTTTTCTGCTCTTTTGCCGTTCCTCAAAGTTGCCTTTGCTTTTGGAGATCACGCAGCGGCATCAAAGTGTGAATTTCTTGGATGTGGACTCCGCTTTGATAAGTCCTCCCTATCTCCGCTGCTGAGATTTTCCTTTTCTTCCCGGGGATATCTTTTTGACACATTGCTCCCATTTATTCCCGTCACGAGGCTCCAGTGTGACTTCGTCATCTCGTTTCCTGATCACGTTTGATTTTGTTCCCATTCCTATCTCTCGCCGCAAAATGATTATTTAATTGCTGCGAATTAAATCAGCAGGAGGTCATTTGTGTTTATGTGTAGAAAAATGAATACAAGTCTTGTCTGCGGTCCAAATATGCGCATTAGCCTAGTGAATACGAAGCAAATTGAACTGCGGGCAAGTGCGTGTACAAGACGATCTCTTTTAATTAGATATGAAGAGCCACGTCGCCACCTTGTTCTCGTCCAACATTTTAATCAATCTGTCATATTTACATTTTGCCCGAGCGCGCTGACAACCGGCGTCTCCTCTCCATCACGTCCAACTGCCCGCCTCAACGAAAACCGACATCTGCTGCAAAAAACCCACCAGAGACTTCATCCAAAAAAAAAAAAAAGGCATCAGTGGATGCGATCTCTTGTTGCCGTGCTCGGCGATGTCATCCACCATTTTGCAGCCTGTAAACACGAACGCTGTTAGCATGGCTAGCATGAATACATTATTCGTTGTCATAGGGTTCGGATCCAAAGATGAACATGAGACAAAAGGTCAGAATTCCGGAGTTTATTTCACGGTATTTACATCTCGATGAGAATTTTTAGTTAGCAATCACTCAGTGAGCAAAAGTATTGGAACGAACCCGATGACTTCAACACACTGTTGCAGTCTTCATTCAAACCGCTTTTTCTGCAGCCTCTTTCTTTGCTTCTGGGTGTTTCTACCGACAGTCCCCTCTTCGGGAGCAAAAATGCATGCCCTATTAAGTTAAGATCTGTGATAACTACTTTTTTTGAAGGCGTGTGCGGGGGAAAACGGGTGAACGGAATTAAATGCAAATTGTGCAAATTTTAGCTTTGGACGGAAATCAATTTGGTACACCTGAAAAAAAAAATTAGTTGCACCAGTGCAACCAGCCAGTCATTCATTCGCTGCCCCCGTAATCACCCGCTTATCGCCGTCCGTCCTCTTTCTCGTCAGAGCCCCTCCGTGCGTCTTCTTTTTTCGTCGCCGTCCGGTTAATTGCCTCCAAAGTTCACACCGTCAGCGGGCTAATGCAATTTAAGTGGGGTCGAAAGACCCTACTTCTTCTAACGGGAGCGTTGGCATTTTCAATCGTTTCTCTTTTGGGTTTGCAGGCAAAGGGTGGTGGGAGAAGGGTGGGGGGTGGGGGGTTGCCTGATCATCATTAGTAATTAATTCAGCGACGGGATTAAGAGCAGGGTCGGACGAGTAGCAAACAGCGCCAGACGGCGATTGACACCCATCGATGTTCATTTTCAAACCAAATCACCATGTTTCCATGTGTGCACACTTGAAGGGATGCTATCATGTAACGGCTTTCCAATGCATGGCGACAGGGTTGCTTTCTCGCTCGCCTTAATTACATCATTACGGGTGGGATGGCTCTCCATCTGTCCGGCCATTAGTCCTGCGCCATTCCTGGGCCCCACGTGCGCCGGGCCAAATTAGACACACGCCGGGGCTAAATGGGCCCGCCCCACTAAATGATGGAGCCATTTGATCACGTTGGTGGCGCTATTTCGGAGCATATGTGTCGCACATCGGGCCGAAGATGGCGGTGGGGTGAGCGGGAAAATAGAACGGCTTTTGAAAAATGAGAGGCGAGAGAGCGAGCGAGGATAGAATGATGGAGTGGAGGAAGTTAACTTTTCTCTGTCGGAGCAGATTTGCGATGGGCTCGTCCTATAGTTAGAAGTCGATAAGATTTTTATGAAGGCATGATAAGACATTGATGGATTTGGCCATGGATCATTGGCTAAAAGGAGGACACGGCACGCCGCAGTGGTCATCACACCCGCTCGGTCAGTGGTCAAAAAGTTTGTCTGACTCCCACCGATTGTGATAAATTGCACGGATATAGAAACAGACATCGGTATTCAATTGACGATATCGTCATATTAGTTCTCTTTGAGCTTTCGGAGCTATTTTATGCATCCATGCCGATGTCGAGCAGGTGTTGCTGATGGAGTACCTGGACGTGAAGAACAGCCGCAGCGCGACGGAGCCGTCAGCCCAGCTCGCCTACGCCAGCACGGGGAGCGAGTTTGCCGCCTTCTTTGCCAAGAAGAAGCCACAGCGAGCCAAGCAGTCACTCTTCAAGTAAGGGACCGCGCTCAGCTATTCGAACCACTTGTCACCTGCGAACAATATGATGCACGCCCAAAGAGTTTTTAGAGCCGTTCAAAGCTTTGTGCTTCATTTTCACGTCGCTTTTTATTTATTTATTTATTTTTAAAAATTTTTGGTCAATCCTCCCCTAGGTTTGAATCATCATCCCATGCCATCAGCATGAGTGCCTACTTGAGAGAGCAGAGACGAGAACTCTACAGCAAAAGCGGAGAGCTGCAAGGTGAGAAGGCTGATCGCGGGCTGAGAGTGTTGATGAACATCTGGAGCGGGGAAAAGTGGGGTGGGCGGCGGATGAAGATGGCAGGACGCGATGTGTGAAAAGTATTGACGAATTGCAAAATGGGGTGAGATGAGGCTGCTGAGGAAAGAGAAGGTACGAGCAGATGGACGAGCTTGCCGATGAACGCGTCGGGGGTTATAAATATTTGAGATTTTTCATTACCGTTGGTTCTTCAAGTGGGCTTTTTACTTTGGATGATTTTTTTGTTTGTTTGGTTTTACTCGTTTTAGCGCACAGTGTTCAGAATTTGAATTGCTCTCCGGAATCCGCCGGTTTGACGGGGCAGCTAGCACCTGGACAAAGCAGGTCGAGATGTAACACTGAAAAAGAAAGCGATAGCAGGGTGACTTTGCGGAATACACCCACAGGGACAGACCTTCAAAACCTTCACATGTCCACGCACACACTCGGCAGCGAGCGAGCGAGCGAGCTGCACAGTCAGACCCAGGAGAATCAAAGCTGCTCTCTTGCTCCGACGTCTTCTCTCACCGACTCTTTGCCCGTGACCTTGAGGTTTCACTCTGTGGCGGTGTTTGCCTGCAGCCACTCCTACCTTCACACCGAAGCCCCTGTGGACAATGAAACACAGGAAAAGAAGCAAAGAGACAGACAGCTAAGCTCTTTCGAACCGAGCGCCAAAAATGCCCTAAATTAATTACATTTTGATCTTTGTCTGGTGTCATCCTAAAACAAGGGCTGCAATGATGCAACCATTATCTTGTGACACCCACGTCACTCACCGGGCCAGTCCCCACCTCTTAAAGCCATTCACACTCAAAAGTCACAGATACTACAGCAGAATGTGGGGTTGGCGACCCCAAGTGGACAAAAATAATAACTGCGTGTAACGTGCACGTGTTTTTTGTAATGCAAATTCAAGGTTTCTCTGATTCATCAATTAGCTGGATTTTATTATAATTTTATTTTTTACCTTAATTCAGTTCGTTGGAATTCGTATTTAGAGCAAGTTTGTTCGTTTTTATTAGTTTGTGTTTTGGGGGGGAAAATGCTTTATTTTTGTTTGGTTTTGATTCGTTTGAGTATGAGTTTTAGGTTTTTTTAAAGTGGTTTTTCACCCTGCGCTCATAAATGTTGGATAAAATGTTGCCCAATCTGGACGAGACGGATTTGGGAAAATGTATTGCCTTTAAGCGTGTGTCCTCGCCGAAATGAGGATAGGAATATCCTTGGATGAAAGTCAACCGACGTATCCAGGGTGCTAAAGACGTGATGCGCAAAGACAATAATGCAAAAGCGTTGTCATTACTTCTGAAAATGATGATGAAAATCCGGGTTGACAAGCAAATAAGCTGTTCCCTTGATCTCAAATCCCGCAACATGAAATACTATGACAAGCGTTTGAGTCACAAACACGCATTCATTCAAAGTACAATACAAAGATGTTGCCGTACTCCCTAAAATTCATTAATCCGGTTGCTATTCTGCTGACTGAATGCCATTCCTTCCTTAGCAGGAAGGAGCGGCACTGATCAACTGTGGATAAAGGAAAGAAAAAAAAACTCAAATAGGCTTGAAATAACAGCTCACTTTTTTTTCCCCCTTTTTTTTTTTTTTACCCCACCTTCCATCTGTCTGCACCTCAGAAAAGAACAGGGAGGATTTGTCTTTGCGTCTTTTTTTTTTTTGAGTGGCTGAATGCCTCGAAGCGTTCATAAGAAGATGAGATTTCTCTGGGCTTTCATTTTACCTGTCACAATGCGCCGCGCCGTCCGCAAAGAGCCCGAGCCCCCAGCCTTTTGAACGGCCGCAACGGGATTGAAGCAGTAAGAAATCATTTAGAAAGTGAAATAAGTCCACCGCGTGTGGAAGGACGGAGGAGGGGAGGTTAAAAGTCATTGTTTTCATCAGGGTCCGGCGAAGAAGCCATTAAGAGATTTCTGAGCGGGAGAAATTAGGTGGGGTGAGGAAAAAAAAAACATGCATTGAAGACTTCATCCCGCATCAAATGAAATTGGGAGGAAAAGGCGCCTGAAATGAGAGATGGAGTTGATGAGTTCTCGTGGCTGCGGGATTTACTCGCCGCTTTGAGCTTAGTCAAGTGTATCTCGACGCTTATTTTAAGTCGGTCGTGTTAGAAAGTCAGCTTGCAAACCGCCGCGAGTGGAGGGTTGATTGCGGGGGAATCCTTTGGGTACAAGTTTGGCGATTTGAAGTTGCACTCCGAGGCCACAGCATGAAGTACACCGAATTACATCGAATAGAAGAACAAAATTGAACATAATCTGACTTTGCAAGACATGATAGTTTGATGATGATTATTCAGAGCTTTTAGTCACATTTGGCGTCCCTTTTGAGTTTGTAGAAAAAAAATATTATTGCAGTACTGTTCCACATCACGGCAATAATAAACATTAAATGAACACCAATGGGATGTTAGTCTCCAACGGCAAACAGACCGATTTGGGGCCGGGGAAAAAATAAGTCGGAAGAGTCGACAAGGAGACAGGCATATACTCTTTATCCTCTGTGAAGAGCGACCAGTATTACCGCAGCTTGCTCAATTCAGTGCAATGGCCAACATCCCCAAACGTCTCATCAGGAGCAATTATGGGCTTCACTTTCTCGCTCAAGGGAAGGTGGTCCCTCGGGGAGTGGGTGGGGGTTGGGGGGGGGGCACGTTGAGCTTTTAATCAGCACGTCTGTGCGATAAAAGGGAACCAGCAGAAGAGCTATGTTTGTTTTCATATTACTCTCACTTTTGAAATGAACGCGCAATATATGTAATTTATCATTTGAGCGGCGAGCGCCTATGAAAGTAACGCATGCCAACGCACGCCCGGGAAGACATAATTGCCTCTCTCGCACTCCGCCACGCCTCATACGCTTCAATTAACGCTCAGGTCTTTATTACGGCTCCATATGTAGCCATATGTACCGCATTGTGTGTGTGTGTGTGTGTGTGTGTGTGTGTGTGTGTGTGTGTGTGTGTGTGTGTGTGTGTGTGTGTGTGTGTGTGTGTGTGTGTGTGTGTGTGTGAGAGAGAGTCTGGATGTCACAGTGCGGCTGTTTACTTCACACCAGACCACCTCATGCACTTTCAATCACACGTTGGATGAATAAATGATGAAAGTTACAATTTTCCAGCTGTAGATCTGTTCCCGTGCCCCCCCGCCCCACTTCGCTGTTGTGTGTCCAGCCGGCTGATGACAACGGAATAGCCCGTCGGTCATTTTGGAGGTGAAGCGAAAATATATATTTTCTCTTCCCACCCGTTCACCGCGCTAAGGCAGTAATATATTTTAAAAATGCTATTTCGCATTGTGTCACGGCCGGTCAGTGTGTCGCGTGTAATATTGTCTTGCTCCGGGGAATGTTTGAAGTGACAATCATACCGCAGCCATAAACACGAGCGTGCCCGGCATATGCATGCAAATCAAGGCACATGCTCGTGACCTCCCCCTCCGCGCCTCCGAGATGTTCACATCTTCCACTCTGAATGTATTTCACACATTTCTCCTTTTGATTTTCAAAAACATTGGCGCAAGCAATCTAATTACAAGCCGCTTTACCCGCCCCCAGCCCTTCTGATATGAGAAAATAAGAAAAGTTGTGTGGTGTTTATGTACAAAACCGCAGCAATCTCTCGAGAGGAGGCAGAACTGGGGAGGGCGGGGGGGTTGGCGAAGTGGTGTTCTATGTTAAGCCGCTTTGTACACGGCGAGGCCGGGGACAGGAGGTGCAAATGGAAAAAAAAGCCTGGTGAGAGATGTGGCGATCTGTGATGTTTGCATTCTGTTGTTGAAGATGACCACTTTCTAGCCGTAATATTATGTGTAAAATAGGGATTGAGCAACACAAGGTTGCGAGCTGTGAGCTAGCTTAGCATAGCCTCCCATTGCTAATTAGAAGGTGTTGTCATGCCGCTGCAAGTGGTCGAGCATAGACACAGCAACCATTTTTTCATTCATTCATTTTCCGAACCGCTTGATCCTCACCAGGGTCGCGGGGGGTGCTGGAGCCTATCCCAGCCGTCTTCGGGCAGTAGGCGGGGGACACCCTGAATCAGTTGCCAGCCAATCGCAGGGCACACAGAGACGAACAACCATCCACGCTCACATTCACACCTAGGGACAATTCAGAGTGTTCAATCAGCCTACCATGCATGTTTTTGGAATGTGGGAGGAAACCGGAGTACCCGGAGAAAACCCACGCAGGCCCGGGGAGAACATGCAAACTCCACACAGGGAGGCCGGAGCTGGAATTGAACCCGGTACCCCTGCACTGTGAAGTCGACGTGCTAACCACTGGACTACCGGGCCGCCGACACAGCAACCAATGCACTTTTAATCATTTGTGGACACCCACGTCACTCACCAGGCCAGGCCCCAGGGAACAGCCAGTCAACTCGAGTTTCTCATTCGTCGGCGCCCACGTCACTCACCAGGTCAGCCCCTGGCTTTTAAAGGTATCGAAAAACAAAAAGTCACAGATAGTACGACTACTAGAGAACCTGAGTTTGGGCATAAATAAAGCCTGAACCTCACATGAATAATGTTGGTGTTTAATAATGCAAAATCTTTTTTTCATTATTAATCGATTGGGCTAATCAGTCGACTACTTGATTCCAAAAATATTTGCTCGCTGCAGCATTCATACAAAGCGCAGCTGTCATAACATTCAGAATATTTTTGGATGATTCATCCCCTTGAGTCCTTTTCCTCTCGTCCACGCACGGCGATCAATACCCGACTTCCCCTGATCTCGCCATGACGGATTAACATATTCATAAAGCAAACCTCTGATGAGATTCGAATTTTGTCGACGGGAAAGAAAAAAAAAGGTCGATTTGTTCTTATTGTTATGGGATTTTTAAATGCCAAGGGCGCTTGCCTTTGCCTTGCCTTGCTCTTTTGGACATATCGAATGTGAAGCCATAATAGAAATACATTTTGCCGTTCCTTTGCCAGCAATTCTGTGCTTGTGTCACAAGGATGACGGATGAGGTCTTACCGAGGTGGTCAGAGCGCATGCACGGATACCGGTTATGTCATATGTAGCACGTAAGACACTTGCTTATAGTCGAACCACACGTCGTGCGTATTTCTCGACTCTTTTCTGACACCCCCCGCGCTCCCCAAAAAAACGTTTTCTAACATATTGTGTGTAAGTTGCCAGAAGGCAAAGTAGGACAAAAGTCTTTTCCAAGTGACTCGCTCGACAGCAGACGGAGATTACAACAAGGTCGACAAAGTTTGCACATGCGACGAAATTTAATCACAGAGAAAGAGCCGGTATACCCCCCCCCCAGCCCCCCCACCCCAAGCCGAACCTAATTTCAATTAGCGCAGGAGGTCCTGTCGTCATTGGCAGCTTTGAGCGGCACCTCTGTGTTTACTTTTCATTTCGGCGCTGCCAAATGGAGGCAGGAAAGGAAGTTGGAATCGTGGGCATCCAGATTGAAGCATCCGTAGGTGTTGGCGTAGCTCATGAGCACGCAAAACTTGTTTGTGGCAGCATGTAACAGGTTTCTCAGGTGAGAACGCCTGAAGTTTTGTTTTGTTTTGTTTTGTTCTCACTTTAGTGCGATGCCAGGCACCACGCAATTCCGAGTCCTTTAGTTAGAATGTCGAGTTTTTAGAGCTTACATTATAGCACATTTAAAGCGCGCTGAATATTCCCTGTCAGCCATACAAGCCTGTACGTTGTTGTCACAGCATCACTGACAGCCGCCCTCTCAGTCAAATCCGCAGGGCCGTGCGAAAACACACATTCAATAATTAATCCCGCTCATTTCACGCCCCGATATATTTATGCTATTATTTATTTATGCTATTAATTCTCATCAGAGACTTGGGTTCCCCTGGCTGGCGGAGCACGGGCTTCAAATTAATTTTAATAATGGAAAGCTCTCATTAAGATCCAATCAGACATGAAGGCTTGTCTGAGTGTAATAGGATGGCCCCAGCACTTGACCAAAAGATTCATGTATTATTGAGGCGCAGGTGTCAACCCTGGATGAGCTGATTTGATGATAAAGTGCAACTCCCTCAGCAAATAGGTTAAATGTTGATGACAAATGAAAAGGCAAAGGACAAAAATCACATTTTGGTATGGCAGGAAGCAAAAAGCAAAGCATGAAACAGGAAATCATCCTATGAATGAAAGATTCTTCCATCCGCAAGTTTGACGGCTCTTAACTGGAGCACGTAAGAGGGAGCATATCATCCATACCGCTGGCTGTGAACTTTGGAGTTCTTTTCAAGATTCTGCTTTTTGTTTTCACATCTCCACATGGTCTCATGCTGCACCTGCCTTGTGCATCGGGTTAGCTGACCGAGGACCAATCACAATCGCTGTCCCGTTTTTAAAACCGACGTTTATTCCTCAGCATTCAACACAGCATAGACAATCATCTTTTGAAAAAAAAAAAAAGAAATCCAATATTTTGATATGTGTTAAGGTTGAGAAAAGTAATAACTCACCCCTTGACAGATGTACCTGTAGATGAATACAACAATGACTTTGATATGACTGTTTCGAGACAGGCTCTGCAAACAAAATATTGCAAAAATACACCTTGACATGTCGCTGAGTGACACACTTGTAAATGAGGGATTATATCCTATCTTTACTCATCTCTTTACTCCTTCCCTGGCACATGCTTCTACGTGCATAGTCAAATATCCAAAGTCTCAGGAGAGCCAGACGTGGCGTTTGATATTACTCTTTTTTTTTTTTTTTTCTCACCGCCTAAATCTGGTCAGGGGCCGGAATTCATCGCAGGATCAAACCAACTTTTTCTCATCAAACCCAGGAAAGTGTGGCTAATGCAATTTCACTAAGTCACTGACTGACTTGATTACATGTGGGCCGGGAGGGGGGGGGCGCGGATGCCAAGGCGCCAACAAGGGTGGCTGGCTGGAGCCTTGTGCGTTGTAGGTAAGTATGCGGAGATACTGAAAAGTGTACTCAAGATTCAGCCGCATTAAGATTCATTAGGATTCCTCCCCGTTCTCGCGCTAAGCCGTCCCTCCTTCCACACGCCGCTAATCCCGGATGCGCACCAAAGTCCAGACCAACAAAAACATTTTTGCCCCAATTATGTGGCGACGGCTGGTAGCCGTCGGCCGCCATCCTGACCCTGTCACGTCCAGACAAGTCTGAAGGAGCCCCATGCATATTAATGCCTCCCGCTTATTTAATATTCATCGGTGTTATGCCCTGTTGGCAGCTGCTCCCAGACCCTCATGGATCAGTGAGGCTTCCTCCTCGCCTGCCTCGTCTGACACTGTTGCAGATGTTTAGAGCGTGAAATTAAATTGGTCATTGTCATCGGGGTCTACGCGCCGGGGAGTTTCTTGTTTGCGCACGTGCGATGCGGTTCACGGTTGGACAGGTGAAGAAAACTTCCCGGAAATCTTCAAAAGTTGGGCAAAGGATGGAAGATGAGCACTCGGGTGGCAGCTTGGGTTGTCCTCCTCTAATTGAGTCCTAATTGAATTGGCACCGAAACGGAGAGTCACGCAGGCGGCCGCGCCGTTAGATGACGGCAGATCAAAGTCAGAAGTTCTTCCGTTTGAAAGTTGGCAAAGGAATAAAGGCCGACCTCGTCACTTCTCATGAAAATTCACCCAGTGTTGTCCCCCGTACGTTTCAAATAAAACATGTTCGATTAGAAATGCATTATTGAGCGCAGCCTAGGGAACAATAGCTTGATATGCATTTGAATGCATCCCGCCGAGGTAATACGGAATGCGTTTTGGCACAGCGTGGAGGTGTCTTTGTGTTCCATCACATAAGCTTTGCAAGGCCATATTGAAAATGGAAATGGAAGAAGAAGAAAACACAGGGCCCGGGCTTTGTTCCAAAAACTCACTTTGCCTATCGCCCATCTTACACCTCTCGGAAGTTTCTCATTAGCTCATTTAAAGTCTCGCAGGACTTTACATCTTGCCGAATCACAATTTGCTCGCAAACGCCGTGCGCGCCTTCAACCGTGAATTGTATTCCTCCAAGACGCGCATACCTGAACACGCGCTCATTCTTTCCGCCGCTCGGTTTGCCGTATCGACGGAAAGCCACAATTCCGTCTCCCGCCAATTATATCGATTACTTCAGCATGAGCGCGGGTAATGAGCTTCAGTGTTCTTTCACTCCCCCGTGATATGCGCCTCGTCCCCTTTTCTGCATGAAACGCCAACCCCGATCTGCCACCCCATTGCCCCAGTGGTGTTTCTGTGGCACCAATGTCGGAGCTTGTTCCCCTGATTTCCTGATTAGCCCCTGTTAGCCGAGGTGGAGCGTGGATATGCATTTGTATTTGTGACTCCGGGTCTTGATTTTCACACAGAATCACGGTGGAAAAGGAGTCAGTCATAAAAGACTCGAAATTGCCTTGAAATAGATTTTCGTCGTGACCAGCATAAGGTGTCGCTAGAAGTCAACGAGAATAGGCTTCGGCTGCCCGTGAGATAAGATGGATGGATGTTTACTTATCATTTCATTCCTGATATGATCGAGGGTGCAAGGCGGTCTTCAATTGCCTGCGTCACATGCGCAGCTGACGATATCATGCACAAGGGGGGATCTTGCAGTTTACCTGTATAAACACCCTTTGCGTGCGCCAGTCGAATGCACAGAACCCAGCGACTCAATTTCTTCCGTAATTTCAAGGCGAATCAATGGAGCCGTTTTGATTGACCGAGAGTCGGCCGCGTTCCGTTCCACAATGGCTCACAACGGCGCAAACGCCGTCCAGTACTACGAGTGTGTTTGATCGGGTCCTCCTTTGTCTCTGTAGGCGGCGCCGATGACAACCTGATGGAAGGTGGAGAAATGAAGTTTGTGTGCAAGCCTGGAGCGAGGAACATCACCGTTATCTTCCAGCCTCTTCTCAGGTACGCCACTTTCTACGATATGTCTACAAATTAAAACGAATCAGTGGAAAATGGAACTTACTTAGCCGAGAAGAAACGCCAACACTCAAGATGTCAGAGACCTGGCACGTGACTCAAGACCAGTAAAAATCAAACCAATTCGATTACGAAGCCTCTTAGTGACCGCGCATTGATTGGTGACGTTTTAACGTTGATCGACTCACCGTAAATCGGACTCGATGTAATGCACTGGACCCCCGGTTAGACATGTTTTGTTGATACCCTCCAGCAATTGGAATCGACAGCCGTCTTCGCTTTTACTTCACATTAGATTCAAGTCTTTGCAAGGCCTGCCCGTTTTCTACACAACTCCCGGGAGATTTGCGCCAATCTAATAAAGAAGACGCCTAATTGAATTGTGATGCTCTGATACATTACCTTCAAGGCTCCATTAAAGCGAGAGGGTTCTTATTTCCTCCCCGCACCATTTGACGCCACACAATGTCTATTTAGATTGCACACGGGGTGGGATGATTGTCGCGTTTTGGCAGAAGCGCCGAGCTTCGAAAATGCTTTGACGCGAAAAGCATCGCGATGGAGCCACCTGTGGAGAGCCGTGGCGAAACTCGGCCGATTTGGACGGAGACTCAATTTGCAGAGACGGAGTGACCGGTAAACGCCGCATCGGAAGTACTTTCATGACCCTTCCTGCAGAAAACAAACTATCCCAAACAAAACGAAACAACAAAAAAAACGACTTGCCGATGCCATGTTGTCGATAATGGTTTGTATCAATCACTTGGAGATGCTGAGCACTCCTCTCCTTGCGACGAGACTGCGAGCGCCGCTGGCACGCCGGGGCTTACAGATGGTTTTCTAATGGCGCAGCTATGCTGATGGATCGCTAAACCTCCCCGCAGCCAACCGCGCAACTCGCGGCGGCTTTTAATGACAAAAGCATTCGGCACTGCACACAAGCTGGCGAAATGAAACCTGGGCAACTCATGCCAACTTGTGTCATTCGTCAGTTTGTTGAGTTTTCTTAACCCATTCGCTGCCGCCAGTTTTCACTGCATGACTCGAGTTGAAAACTGTGGCTTTTTTTTTTTTTATGTGCCGTTCATCATTCTCTCCATGAACTGCGTTATCTTTTCTGACGGTTGCAGCACACACTTCGGACCACCTTCCGTCGCGCATACTCTGTTGGAGCGTGATGCCCCTAAACTTGACCAACTTTGCATTCGTGAGCTGAGATTCACCCTCGACTCTTTATCTTCTACTCAAAAGCTTTGCTTTTCTTCAATCCAAAGCGACATCGCCATCTACCGTGATTGGTCAGTGCAATGGTTTACAAACTGACAAGCTCGGTGAGGCCATCTTCCATGCTCGCTTATTGAAAATGTACTTGACGAATATATACGTCGGTGGCAGTCAACATTTGGATACCAGTTGAATATAAACGTCCATGCCGAAGAATGAGTTAATATGTGCAAGACACACAAATGTACTCTTTACTATACAGGGTGTCACTGGCATCCCTTCAACGCCGTTCGTCCCCTGCATCTCTTCCGTGACCGAATCGACTGCAGCAAATCAGCTTGCGCATTAGGCGGCGCCAAGGCCGCCGCTTGTTTACCATTCCGTCCTGGACCGTCTAGCAGCAGAAAAGTTGAGAACGTACGCTCTGGTGCCTTCAAGGTTGCGGCGTGTCTGACGCTGAATATGCCGAGGGGGATTATTTATTCCACTGGGGCTCGGATGGGCTCCGAATCCCCTGCTGGTTAGAAGCCTGTGCAGAGAGGGGACATCTTAGTCAGACATCGCCAATCACCGTAGATAAATTGATGGTAATGGGAAAGAGGCAAGTCGGAAAATGCTTTCGACTGTTGTTTTTGCATCGACTGTGCAGTGTCCATCAGATGCAATTAATTCATATGCACGAATGGTAATAATAATAAAAGCCAGCTCTGTGTCAAGGCTAAGCCTCTGACGCGTCCTCAAAGGTGACAGCAAGTAGTGAATGTATGACTTTGTGGGGAGTGTTTGCGCATGGAGTAGCCAATTTAGTTGACTTGTGGGGTCTCCAGTTGACATTTTGCTGGTATTTCCACCTCTTGCACCGGACGGGTTTGGCATTTTGAAAAGATTCCGCGAGGGCTGCTAATCTCTCCCAGTTCACCCGTCGCACGGGGCCCCGGGCGGGGCCATCCTTATAGATGTAAATTAGAAAAAAAAAAAGACATACATTAGCTCAATGTTAAACCGACGAAGCACAGTGGATGCGTACGCGGGCGTCGCAAAGTTGGAGTGAGGAAAAAAAGTGCCCGCAAGGTCAAGCACGTGAGAAAGGAGGCGGCGAGGAGGAAGGACAAATGGACAAGCAGTGAAAGTAACGAGGAGCAGACAGAGAGCTCCATGACAGGAAGAGGACAGAAGGTCCGGGCCACCCGTCGCAGTTGCCTGCGGTGCAAACGGCAACACACCATGACTCTGCACTAATTTCTCACTCTCATTAAATCCCCTCCCCGAGAGCAGACAGTCCAAAGACCGCAAACGAGAAAAAGCCAAAGTGGGAAGGTGAAATGGGCCGTTTTTTTCTTGGCCAATTTTCCCTCAAAATTAACAATTTATAGCTTTGTGCCGATACCAATGTCAATATTGGTGCCTAGAGAGACATAAGCAATGAAGTGATAAAAATTCTGTACTCTATTCATTTGGTCAGTCCCGATTAAAATTTGTTATATTTTGCCATGTTCAAGAAAAATTCTGCCATGTGGTTTCGGTGAGTACTTAAATGTAAGTACTGGGAAAAAAAGGAAAAAAAAGTATTGGTGCGTCGTCCTTCATGCTCGACCAGCTCATAACTTTGTTGTCTTTTCCTCTCTTTTCTCCCTTGATCAGCGGGGTTTTTTTTTTCCCTCAAGTGTCTCTCTCGCCCGCTTCCATTAAATACCAGCGCCTCGTCAAGAAGGAATTTACACTAGAAAAGGTCACGAGCTCGCGCGAGATGAATAAAATCGACACAAGAAAGCAACAACACAGAGGCGGGAGCAGATGGCGGCGACGGGAGGAAAAAGCACAAAGGGAAAGATGATGAAACAAAAGGAACAAACGGACAGGTGGGTTGAGAGTCGAACAAGATAGGAGCAAAGAAGAAAGAAAAGCGAGAAAGCCTCTTAAATTGCTTCTGTGTTGAATGGCTTGTTAGTCCGCTTTGAATTGGTAGTTTTGTATGAGCGCGCCGGCATTGTTGCCGCGAAACAATGTGCTGCCTCGGCCACGGGGAGAAAATGAAAAAGGCCGATAACAAGAGTGCTTAACTGCTAAGTGCTTCGCATTAAACACTGCAATATACTCCGCTGATGTTAGGTGGGGGAAAAAAAAAGAAAAGAAATGTTTCTCCCAATGCATCAGGTGAGCGGCACTCATTTCAGCAAACTGCGTCGCAGATATTTCAATTGACCCAACGGACTCGTCAAAATGCTCGGATATAACAACACCAGACACCTTTAAATGGCTGGTCATCCACTGGACGATTCTGTCGTCAGTTCCTCCAAAAACTTTCAACGCTCCAAGCTATGTAGTCACACGCGCAGTTGAAGTGCAGAAGTTGACAGTAAAATGGGCACAAAGTAAATAGAATTAGATGCATAAGCAAACCAAAGTCTGCCAACATCATCGACGGGCTCATCGATGTCGCAATCTATTACCTTTAAAGGCGAAGTCAATTCAAAAATGTTCTTTGGGATTTAAAAAATAAATCAATAAATGTTCTATGTGATCCCACTAGTCCAAACATGCTATTCTGATTAATACCGCATTGGAATATTAATTTATGAGCAAAATCCGCCTGTTGTTATCCATCTCAGGGGGCGGCCATTTTGCCACTTGCATTGAAAACAACATCGCACTTCGAACGACCGATCGTGACTCAGCTTGAGAATTTCATATGACCAAACTCAGAAACCAGGTGAGACGTGCTTGGTCGTTAAATGACAACAACGCTCTTCGCCAAACAAAATTTAAGACAATTTAAAGGGATGAAAGACAACATCAGTCAACTGTAGCCACGAGCAAAATGCGTATTGTTGGCATGGACACGCATGCACGCCGCAGATATTAAATCCATCATTGTGGGAGTCTTTTCTCCAGCTATAGAAAGCTGGATAAACGCTTTGATTTTGTTTATCCACCCCATAATGGAATCACACTGGGTATCCGGGGCAACCTGTGAAGCCGGCATCTCGGCCTGAGAGGTTGCGGACGAGGGGCGCTTAAAGGTGTCCGGTTTGCCTCAGCGGTAGACGCCTTGTGAAATCGGCTTTGATGGTTCCCCCGAGGGGAAAAAAAAAAAAAGAAAGCGGATCCAAACATGCTATTCTGATTAATACCGCATTGGAATATTAATTTATGAGCAAAATCCGCCTGTTGTTATCCATCTCAGGGGGCGGCCATTTTGCCACTTGCATTGAAAACAACATCGCACTTCTAACGACCGATCGTGACTCAGCTTGAGAATTTCATATGACCAAACTCAGAAACCAGGTGAGACGTGCTTGGTCGTTAAATGACAACAACGCTCTTCGCCAAACAAAATTTAAGACAATTTAAAGGGATGAAAGACAACATCAGTCAACTGTAGCCACGAGCAAAATGCGTATTGTTGGCATGGACACGCATGCACGCCGCAGATATTAAATCCATCATTGTGGGAGTCTTTTCTCCAGCTATAGAAAGCTGGATAAACGCTTTGATTTTGTTTATCCACCCCATAATGGAATCACACTGGGTATCCGGGGCAACCTGTGAAGCCGGCATCTCGGCCTGAGAGGTTGCGGACGAGGGGCGCTTAAAGGTGTCCGGTTTGCCTCAGCGGTAGACGCCTTGTGAAATCGGCTTTGATGGTTCCCCCGAGGGGAAAAAAAAAAAAAGAAAGCGGACACCGAGAATCGTTGGCTTGTCCCATTAAAGACTGAAATTGTGCTTGGAAATAGTGGATTTGTCTAAATATAGAGCGGTGACGCCACATGGGAAGATCTCCGAATCAGCCGCCAATCGGGTGTTTTCTGTTTGCCGCTTGGTAATGTCTTAGATTGGTTACATTTCAAAAATGAACGATTTATCGAAATTGATAGTTGAACCGTGTGGTTTTTTTTTGTTTTGTTTTGTTTGAGCCGTCATATCCTCGGAGCTGTTGCTATGCTGGGACAAACGCGGGAGCATGAGGATACGTTGACGACGCTAAAATTCAGGCCTTGCAAGGGATTTGCAATTAACGCGTGATTTCCAGATTTTCCATTTCCTCTTGCTTACCTCCTTCCATCCTTCAATCCCCTTGACCACATGAGCTGCCACTCCGCGTTAGCGTCACATGAGCGAGCCCACATCACAGCAGCCTTTGATTGGGGGCCGGGGCCTTTCCAGGTCTGCGAGCCGCTCCGTGATAATAACCTTGTTTGATTGCTGGAGCGGCAATGTAATTGATTGATCGGCAAAGGCTTTTGTTGGGGGTCTTTTGAAGGAGCCTGCGCAGATGCCAGGGAAGGGATCCGCGTGCGGCACACACTGCAAAGTTCAGGTCGAGACATATGCAGTCCGGTTCAGATTGGCACTCCGAGGTACGCTTCAGAATGGTCAGGGCGGTCAAAGTTGCCAAGGAACAATGAAGGGCATTCGGCAATTCCTCTGTTTGAAACATCTTTGCGAAACAATTTATCATATTTTCATGAAATATACGGTGTTTGTGTTTTTTTTTTTCATTTAATTTAGGGTTTTCTTTCTGCTCATGTTTGTGGTTCTTCGGAGTATTTTTTCCCTATTTTTTTTTTTTTTAGACTTTTGAGAAAAAAATCCCTTGTTTTTTTTGTCTTCTAGATTTTTAGTCTTTTATTACCTTTAAATATATTGTCATTCAATTTTTGCAGTCTATTTTTTTCTGAAAAGTTTTTTTTTTAATCTTATTATGTTCGCATTTTCCAGCGATACTTTTCCCCCCACTATTTTTTCATTTTTTTTCCCACAGATATTTCAGTACTTTTGCTATTTTTGTAATCTAATTTTTTTTTTAATGTAAATTGTGGTTTTTTTTTCTGAATATTTTTGCATTTTTGTGTCTGACAGAATTATTTGGATTTTTAAACACTTCCTGACCGAAATAATTTTTTGTTGTCTCCTAATTGCTCCTTCGATAGGTTACCCCCTGTTTTTGAATTGTTCATTGCTGTCCAAGATGGATGATTCGCATGAATATGAGCCTGTGCAAAAAACCTCCCTCCAAACTCCGAGCGCAAGACACATTCGTCAGAGAGATGGATGTTGCTTCTGCTTTGTCCTTCCTCTCCCATGCACAAACTGTACCCCCCCACTGAGCGCGGGAGCGGTAGAAAAGTCAAACTGGCAGAATGATTGCACCTCCCTTTAAACTTTCTCCCTGACTTCAAGTCCAGAAACAATTTAGCAATAAAAGCCCCCACACAGAACTCTGCACAAGTGGACTATGATTGCTCGGAAATTTGAGACACAGTATAGTGGAAATGGGGTTGTGGTGGGAGCGGGGGGGGTGGGGGGATCCATTATGTTTGATGTGAGCGTCTCACCGCGAAAACTCCTGCGAAACAACATTAGGCCGTGTTGTAATGCGATTGCGGCGTTGCGAAGATGAGATTTCGAATGGATTTGCCTCGTGCCTCATTGCCTCAAAGGGATGTGCGTGTGCGTGTGTGTGCGTGTGTGTATATATATATATCTATCTATATATATCTATATATCTATATATATATAAATACGTGTACTCACCACACTTTCACTAAATAAGTCAAGGGGCGCAAGCATGAGCAGGCCTAATGAGTTAGATGAAGGAGGATGTGGAGGAGACTGACACAGGCGCACGCTCCCAACCGCTCGAACGAGATGGGAGATGGAGTGTTGCCGTTATGCAAATGTCAGGTGTCAAGTGTAAATGAGATTGGAAGGACGGGAAACAGACGTACAGGATCTTATCGCGCCGGGCGAGGCGATGAGAGCAGCCCGACACGTTTGAAGAAAAGGACAGAGAGTGACAGCCCGGTTTCCTGGAGGTGGCACGCGTGCCTGAATCGCAACAATTTTGTCATAAATTGTCATGTATTAGTCTGTTGCCGATATGACAGCATGTATAGGATTAAAAATAAAAAGGAATGAAATAAAATTACTCACAAAATAAATGTAAAATAAATGCTCTGTTCATGTGTGGATTTGGTAGAACAGGATAAATTCAATGAAATTAAATAAACCGAAAATTCAGAAAAATACTGTAAAATACAATAAAAATACTTCATTCAATAAATTCCTAAAATAGGAATGTAAAATAGTTTTAAAAATAGTTTGATTTATAAAAGAATACAAATTCCTAAATACGACAGTACAAAGTAAATAACTTCTTCACAATCCACAGAACTTTTTTCGCACAGTGCTTTAAAATCAGCCATAGCTGCAGACAAAGTGCTGCAAATAAACTAAAACCGAGACATCTAAAAACCAAAGTCAATTAAAACTATCAAATTAAAAGAGCCAAAACAAAAATAATGACAAAAACAGGAACGTTCTTGTCATCTCTGTCTTTGCTTTTTTGGGCGGCGAGTAACCTAAACTTCCATCCCCCTCATCGGTGATCCACTTCGACAGACGTAATATTCCCCATATGGCTTTGAACATGAAAGCCCGTCACATTGGAGCCCGATCGCAACTCGGCAAAGAAAAAAAGGTCAAGGTTGTCATCTCTCTCAAGTGGACGCTCACCGAACAAAACACGACAACAAGCTGCCCGGGAATCAATGAATAATTTAACCCCTTGATTGATGTTCGCCCTTCCTCAGTAGCGCTTTGAGCAGTATCCGCCTCAAGTTTGGAAAGCCCTGCGTTTAACATTAAAATGGACGTCGGGGCGGGGGGGGGCAAAGCATGTGGCGCGATAACAGCGACGGCGTGCTAAAAATAGAGCGAGAGGTGATGAAGTGAAGGGTGGGAAATGGAGAGATAGGGCACGGGCGCCGCAAATGACGAGGCGATAACATGGCCTGTGATATCGCACTGCCTCCCGCCCCACTGATGCTACTATGCCAGACAGCTAGCACCTTGCATACTACATCTACAGTCCATTCAGTCCCCTCCAAAAGTATTCCAACGGCAAGGTCAGTTCATTTGTTTTTGTTGGATACTGAAGACGGAGTTTCAAAAGTTAACATGTCCAGCGTTTATTTCATGGTCTTGACATCGCGATGTGACTTGCAGTTGCTGCATCAAACCCGCGGCCCACTGATTTCACCAGACTGCTGCATACTTCGTTGAAAATGCTTGTTCAGGCCTTTTCTGTGGCCTCTCTCAGTTCGATGAAAAGTGCATGCTACGTTGGTTTAAGTTCCGGTATGTCTTTTGTTGTGTAGGGAATGTGTGTGGGGTCAGTGTCAAAGCCTCTCCCGATTAGTTTGATTATTTGCTTAGCATTTTTCTGTATGTTTTTTTCCAGTACAATATTATAGAGTGCTATTTTTCTTCTCATTCACTTTTTTTTTTTTTTGCCCCACTGCCTGCTTAGAAAGGTACGTAAATGTGAATTTATGTCTGAATAAGCATCTGCAGGAGGTCGCTTGGGTTTTATCCCACTGGCCGCACTGCACCTGCTTATGTCTTAACTATACAACCAAAGTGCTGAGTTCCCAGAAATTGAAGTGCATACAGAAAAGCCACGGAGGGTGCCATCACCTGTCTGTCTCTATTGACACAAAACGGATAAAAGCCATCATTTAGAGCCCCCATCGCCTCCCCTTTGTGCAGTGCCGTGAGAGCCATCTCCTGCCCGATAAAGCTCTTAATTGTGCTGCGGAGCATTCAGGAGAGCTCAGCATTTCTTGGGTATCCCGTGCACTAAAACCAATCAACATTAATAAAAATGTGTAGACTTTTTTATTCAAATCAAACTAAATTAAAGATTGTGTCGTAATAATACACAGACCAATACCAGTATGAGTATTCACCTATACCGAGTACCGATACCTCTTGTACATTTGATATATAACGTTTCAACGTTGCAATGTGTGCTGTATTATAGCGCCAACTACTGCTGAGGAGGACTTAATTGATGTCAGATTTTGTTTGCCTGAAGTATCGGTGGCTGGTATCAACAGCCTCCACGGGACTTTAAAATTAAATTGGTATCAGCATTGATACTGATACATAATATCGGTCCTTGCCCATCCCTCCTATTAGTGGAGTTTAAAAAAAACAACAAAGAAAAATCTGTTTCGTATGTGTTCACTTGCTCGTCAGCCTTGGAGAAAAGACTAATGACGAGACGGTCCCAGTCGCAACGTGCGAGGGCGTTAAAAAGATGTAAGGTGAGCGTTAAGAAGATGGAGGAGCCGCCCCACAGCGGCTATTTGTCTTTTGAGGTTCCGGTAGCATCAGCTAAACAAGGCCATCTCATTTCCTGTTTTTTGCAGGAAGCAGCTGTCTCGCTAGTGTTACCGTCGCCACCGCCGCCGCTTGCTGCTTCTTGGGCGCTCATCAATCTCGCTCGTTTTAATTGGCCTGCGCCACACTGTGACGAGCCTCCACACATAGACAAATGGAAATAGCCACACAGACACCTTTTGAAGACGCATTTGTTGCGTCCTTATAACGGGGGACCTAGCTGTGCGCCCTGTGGTACACCAGTGACCAATAGTCCTATTACTACTTATTTAGCAAAAGCAGCATACTGTACATATACTATGGATGGCGAGAGAAACTTGGTGGTGGTCGAGGGAAGATGCACCATTTTTTATTTCTTAATTTTTTTTGTCCATCACCCATCTTGGTCCAGGCAGCATCCCTAACATGAATGCATTTCCCTGTCGGCCACACGACATCCCTTCAATCCTCCGCCGCATTGCCGCTTCATACCTTACTGTTGATTCCTTGCCTGAAAATGTGAATGAAGTCTGGAAATTGACACAGTGGCATCTGCTGGTAGAAGTTGAGACTGCACAAACATTTCATGATAGTTAATAAAGAAAGAAAAAAAATAATAAAATAAATAAAAATTGTAGTGAAGTATCAAGCTCTGTTTTGACTAGGCATGTGTATATTCCAAATCTTTTAAATTGTAATTTGAGAAGTGCTTTGGGGTGGACCAGATGGCCTCTGTTGGGGATGCGATGGCTTCTCTCTCGGCTTTTATTCCGGCGTTCTTGATAGCCGACGATGAAGCCCCTCCCTTTCCTCACCCGCACTGTACGACAACCTTCGCAGCATGTCGGTGTTTGTCTGAGCTCACCAGGGCGGCTAAGTGAATTATTCAAGGCTATTAAGATTTCACACGCCGAGTCGCTGAGTCGTCGGCGAGCGCTCGAGGCGGCTGCCGTTTCCACAGCAACCCGGACGATGATTCGAATCAGGCCGTTTTTGGTTGTCTCGCCTTACACCCGCCGTTGCGCGGTGCGGCGCGCCGTCCGTCGCTCCCGTTTTCCGGCGCTCCTCGCCACAAGATGGGACGTTTACTACTCACGGGGGCGCCGCCACATTACTCAAATGTTATCACCTCTGTCGGCGGAGAAATCCATCTGTGCTCACACACAAAGCGGACGATCCATCATCTTGACTCCGGCATCGAAGCGGTGACAGTAATGACAGGCAGGGATGGATCTCGGGGCAACAAGGCGCTGCGCTCAAGTGGCAACTTTCTGTCGCCGGAATCGATTTTATTTTTCATATTTTTTTTTCTGAGGATGAAGTTGTCAGCAGAAATTGTATTTTCTCTTGAAAAGCTTGCCGACTCGTGGGCGAGAGGGTGTTTAAGTTCTCTCCACATTTATGGAGGAGAGCTGTTTATCTGGCCCGCATTGTTTGACAGCTCTAATTAGGCCACAGAAGAGTTTCTCTCGCTTTGCGCCGCGGTCGACTTTGGAGAATCAATGAAGGATTTACAGTGGCTTTAGACTGCACACACGAGGCCTCCAGTCTTGCTGACTAATTGGGTGCAAATGCTGAGTAGTGTGTGAGGGTGTGAGTTAAGTCCGCAGGAATTGTTTTGTTTGGCCCGAGCTACGCGTTCAAATACGCCAAACAAAATAACTTGCCGTGGAATAGGACAACACTGGAAGTACTGACATAAGCCTCTTTTGAGATATCTCAATTACTCAGTAAGCCATAGTAATGTTAGTTGTTCTTCGCTGAGGATCAAGAATATGCGCCTCCAGGTATTGTTCTTTAGCCTGTGTGTGCCTTTACTATTACGCTAGCAACGGCTTGTATCTTGAAAATCCCGTTCGTCGGGTCATTTGGGTCTCAAGGATGTTCCAGGCTTGAACTTGACACTCGTTAACTTTTTGTTGGGATTGCTGCAGCAGCCCGTTGAGGCAGCATATTCTTGTTGTGCATATTCGTCAGACCAACTTCAACTTCAGTGACGCAAATTTTAGCTCCACTCTATTTGAATGCCAAACAAAAGAGCGCTTCTGTTACTTTGCTCCAATCAAATGTTCTCTTTGCATCCTGACATAACCCTCGCTTTGTTATTGTTGTCTTCTCAACATTTACTGCACTCTACAAGTCAGGGGGTCATGCATAGCCACACGTCATGTAGGTCAAGCAATCTTTTTTTTTTTTTTTCTCCACGGGGTTTGATTTATTTGCGCATTTATATGTGCCGCGCGCTCGAGGAAGCGCTCACTCTTGCGTGACGTCGGCCCCGCAGGGCGTGCGCCAGACGAGGTCGGCGACCGGCGAACCTGACAAACGAGGTGCGTTCGTGCCTCGGCGAAGCCAAGCGTTTGTAGCCAACCCACATCTGGGTGGGATAAAAGTGTTGGAGGGGGGGAAACCCGGAAGAAGATCTAGTTTCTCACGACTTCTCTCTGCAGGTTCATTCAGGAGATTGAGATGAACATGGGTGCAGGCCAGGCCAAGCAGTGCCAACTCCGAACCTTCCTGACGTACTACATCAACGACCTTTTCCTCAACCAGGTCAGCGACACCATCGAACAGACTTCTCCTAGCCTCAAGACCATCCCACCCTACCCCTCCACCCACCCCAACTCATCAAATCCTTCGTCAATCAGGTCCGTACAGAGATCAACAAAGAAATCGAGGCAGTGAGCAAGGTCGCCGACCCCTTGAAGATCCTCGCCAGTGCCGACACCATGAAGGTTCTGGGCATACAGAGACCCGTGCTCCAGGTGAGGTACTCACACGGGGCACCAATAATCCAGCTAGCCACGCAAAAATCACTTAGTAGCCGCGGTGGCGTATAGACAAACAGGTAAGTGTTTCTGTTAAGAGTAGAAATCCAGACCACTGCTCACTTCGTAGCTGTCATCCATGTTGGCTCAAAGTGGCTATTTTCACACGTGCATGCACTTTAATTGTGTTTGTTTTGTCAAGAAGAACACCGTCAAAAGAGTTTGTGTTGCACCTCTGGGATGTGTACAGTATTTGTGTGTCAGTGTGTGTGTGTATGCGCTGCGGCTGCTCATCTTCCATGCTGCAAACGTCAGTGGCAGTTCATTACGGAGGGAGCGCGAGGCAGTGGGTGTTCGGAGTTCAGCAGGGTTTGTTTACGGCTCGGGCCCCTCCTTAACGAGAGGAGTGCAGCATCTTGCTAATTATGCTGCTGTGGCTAATGAGCCTTTCTGTTGAGAGTGGGGAGCGCGCAATAAAGCGCCGCCTTTGTTTGGGATTTTTATTGTTTTTAATTGGGTTGAATAAAAGAGCCCAGCACAATTCGGCAGCGTCTTTCCAATCCTTTTTTTTTCTTCTTCCATTTTTCAGGCATCCTTTCGCTACCTGTGTGTGTGTATGGCAAGGCTCCAGTGTCTCCAAACAAACAAAATTTCTCGATGGGCGGTCAGGGAAATGAATTTTTCAATTTTAGCACAATTCCACATAGAAATCAAACGGCTAACCAAGCAATCACGCGGGCAGCGTCGTCGCTATAAAATAAAGCCAGAGCGAAAAGGTGGTGCAACAGAAATGTGGCGCCTAATCGGGCTGCGGCAGGAATCAAAATGCAAAGTGAATCGAGTCGAGAGAAAAATTGGAGTTCGGTTATTTCAAGGCCTCGCAGTGCAATGCATTTTGATTCCTGCCGCAGCCCGTTTAGCCGGCACTGTAGCTCCTCTTGAGTTCATTGTGGTGAAACACATCATGCAATTATTGCAGCAACTACAAGCTTTTGTGTCTTTCTCTTTCCATATACTTTGCATTTTGGTTTCTTTTGCAACTCGTTTTGGGAGTTACCTAAATCAACTGCACCTACTACAGTGTTATCGTGAACCCCGTTTTGCCGCTGTTGCAACCCCTGCAGCAAACTTCTGTTTTTGTTTGTACTTCATTTGCAGGCTGTTTCGGCGGAAGAGCATTTTAACTTGAGTCCATTGCAACTTCTGTAGTCTTGTAGTGAAATACATTTGCAACTGCCAAAATAATGATAACAAATTTCTCTTTATGAATACGTCACCCACTTCCTGTCATCTTTGCATTTCGATTCCTGCTACAGCCTGTTTAAGCAGTAAATCAGGTGAACTTGGGTAGGCAACTATTGTATTACAGTATCGACAAAGCACTTTTTTGGACATACTTGATTCATTTCCTGTTTACTTTGCATTTCGTTTACCGCCACAGCCCGTTGAGGCAGCAAGCTATCTGAGCTTGAATGAACCGAGCGACTGCTCTGCTTCTCAAGTGAGCAGTTTATGTTCACAATACGTTTTCCAGGTTAAGAGCTTGGCACTTTTAATTCCAAAAAGTACCAACTTAAGTCCGTTGTGAGCTTTATGTCCTCGCCGGTTGCCTCAGCGACTGCGGTGGATGATTAAAGATGATGGTGACTACGCCGTAAAATGCTTGCGAGGGTTTCCAATTACGTAGCAGATGTGCCTTTGTGCCGGACCAGAGTGCGCCTTTTTTAGTTTTTATTTTGCACATATGTGTCAGTGCGCCAGGTGTTGTCATGGACACGCACGCATGCGCACACCTACACACCGTTGGCATCATAACCTTCGGGGCTGATGAGAGGGAGAGAGACAACTCAATATAGTTTCAGCACATTAAGCACACTGTGCCGGGCCGCAGCCTCATATGGGAAACCATAGGGGAGCACATTTTATGGACGCATCTGCTCACTTGCGGCCGTTGAAGCATGCTAAACTGCTAATGTGAGCTGGAGGTGCGACTGAAGGAAGGTGTTTCGGTTTAGCATTGAGATTTTTTTTTTTCCAGGGCAGTGTAGCCCATTTAAATGAAGGAAAATGCTGCTAATCTGTTTTAGCCTCATTGTAATTGCAGGCGTCCGACTGATATGTTTTTTTTTTTTCGACCAGTGCCAATGCTGATAGTTGGCAGGATTGCGATAACCGATTGATCGGCCGACAATACTTTCATTTAGTATTTTTTTTAACTTCACAACAGAGTGAGAAATCAGCAAGAACGATTCATCTGTCAGGCACGAACAATTACATAATTAAATAGAATATAAAGGATTAAATAAACAGCTGGAGCATCATGATGACCACTGTCGTCATTTTCTGGCAGTCAGCAAGGCCGTTTATTGAATCCCAGGAGCGTAATCAAACACACTCCAGCAAGCGCTGCTGTCAACCACTGCTCACACCTAGACACTCACATGCAGACGTCCCACACTGTTGGTAAATATGTTTTGTGTTTGATTCTTAAAAAAAGTTTCAATGTGTTTTTCATAAGATCTCTTGGCATCGTTTTAGCATTTCAGCTATCGCCGTTGGGTCTTGAATGGACAGTATTGCCCGCGATGAATGGGGGGTTGACTGTAACGTGGTTATTTTTATCTATCTTACATGAGTAGGTCATATTTTTTGTCACCCCCCCCCCCCCCCCCCCGCCCGCTCCTTTGTGAGCATATTATTTATGGCTGCATTTCGGCACGTATCGGCTTCTAATAAATCACGTTGCATTGTGATATATCGGGGATCCCTCGTGCGTCACTTCTCCCTGACATTGGGGCCATCGCCGCACGGGAGTCAAGGTGAACGAGCGCCTATAAACAATACCCATTCAGTTAATAAGTAAAATCGATATCGGGGATGATTTGCCTATCACGAGTCGACAGTGGTTCCCAAAGGGGACTGCCGTGTATCGTGTACTGTATGTATATCATAGGGTAATAATAAGATTATGACGAGCCTGACACATCCTGGCTTATATATGGTCCACAAGGACCGAGAGATAAAGTCCACAGAGGTGAGTGTCCATTCACTGATAAGCTTGAATCAGTTTTTTTTTTTTTTTTTTTGTATGCTTCACACGTGTGTATGTTTGTGTGCAGGAATCAGCTGGTGAGCTCAACACACGAGCACGTGAGCGCTAAGATGCTATCTGTCCGACTCTCTGATTGATTCATTTAATTAGAGTTAGATCGAGGCAGAATAGAGGAAGAGTGGAGGCGAGCGAGGGTTACGGTTACGCTGCTGGATAGCTTGTCAGATTGGCTCCATTTATCTTGGTCCAAAGTAAAGCACCGACAAACCCCGCCCCCTTCCTCATCACTCAACCACCACCACACACATTTTTTTTTTGGCACTTCAACATGCGAGCAAGATGTAAACTCTCTTCATTGATTGATTATTAATCAGGCGGCAAATCAGTCACATTATTTAAAATGAAGTGTAAGCGTAATAGTATTGCAATAATATTGTTCCTCGTCTGATGACAGCGTACTGGAGTTTTACGTCCAGACTTCTTCACCCCCCCGCCCCCTAAAAAAATAATTATCACAATTGTATGTGTAATATATGTATCACAGGCATGTTGCACCACCAGTGATCCGCTAATGATGTTGACCTTTCGGCATTTATATTCCGACGCGCTTGCGTGTGTGTGTATATGTGTGCGCGTGTGCATGTGTGTGCCCAACCTCCACCTACCGTAATGACACTGACCTTTATTGTTTGTCATGATGTGTGTAGGCAATGCTTATTTGCTTCCTGCTGATTGCCTCCATGCACGAACGCACACACATGCGGGAGAGAAAGGGTAGGGGGGGGGACTCTTTTATAAAGCAGACCCCCAGCACCCATCGGTGGGTGCAGCAATCACAGCACAATACACCTGTTAGCTTCATCAGCCCTGTGATTTGGACTCAAGTGGGAGTGGGGGACAAGGAAAGAGGCTGGATGATTTACACACACATACACACATACCGTTTTAATTTTAAAGCACCCTGCAGCTCTTGTCTGCAGCATCTGACGCTAACATGCTAACGTTGGATAATGTTGCTAGCAAAAGAGAAAAAAAAAACAAAAACATCAGTATTACTGCAGCTTTTTGAGCAGTTGTGGCTGTCTTCTTCAGTTATACTGTATCCTGATTTGGGGATCATACTGCCCCCGGTGGCCAAGTCGGACACAGCAACCACCAACCATACTCTGTGTTTACAATATTTTTACAATATTAACGAGCACTATTTTCTAGATTTAAAAACAGACATTTTATTTTGAAGCCAGGGATGGATTTTTTAAATAAGGAATGATGATTTGGGATACAACTACACAGTCTTGTCACGAAATGAATTGACTTGTATTTCAAAGCACCACTGGATAAATAAATGAGCGCTTTATTCCCACTGAACTGACGCAATCCTCCCCTCGGACTTTGCTTTCTTGGATGCCCGAGGTGCAACCTGCCTTGCCCTTGTTATCTTGCGCCAAACACATGTGCTCTCCAGGCTTCCAGCCGGTCTCAACACACCTCTAGCTAAGCGATGCTTTGTGTTCGTATACGTGTATACACGCATTCGAAAGAGTACAATTGTGCCCGCATGTTTTCCGCAGTTAAAACAAATGCTACGAGGCTTCGACTGAGGAGGAGAAGCCATCTTGGATGTGTATTTTTTTTTTAAATATTGGGCCTGAACTTCACCCTTTCATGCACCCTGTAACCTGATAACATGATAAGCTGTCCACTGTAGCTGTCCCTGAAAGGGTTAAATAACCAATATTGTTGATGTTTTTTTTTTTTTTTTAATTTTTATGCTTGAACCAAGTGGAGGCTTTCAGAGCGCTGGAAACGTCTGTTTGCACCGGTGCTGCTTCTTATTTATTTTTTTTTCGGGGCATACCGTTGGGAATTTAGGTTGCCTGGGTGCCGAAATTGGTTTCAGTCTAGAGCCCTGTAATGTAGTGAAGAAAAAAAAAAGTCGAAATGGATCTTAAAAGTGCTCAAATGTAACCTTGAACCAACTAAGAGCACCCTTTTATATTGACATTGACTTAATGAGATGTGACGATAAATGCGAAGACTTTGTATAATTTTGCTGGCATCCATTAGAATATTGAACATGGGAAGTACAAAAAAAAAAAAATACAGCCAACAAAGAGATAATTAATATAATGGATTTTTGCTCCACTGCAAGGACTCAAATTGCACATCTTAACTCTTTGGATTGTTTATACCAGGACGCCATATTTAATTTTTTACGCGCGTGTGTGTGCGTGTGTTTTGGGTGAGAATGGCGGGCGTGTAATATGGCAGTCCATCTGCAAGCAGCCAAGTGTGATATTGCTGCTCATCTTTCAATTAGAACACTTACACAACGCCGCGTCGGAGAGGCCGTGATGGCGCCCGTGAAAGAGACGTTTTCTTTTAGGGACTCAATCTCATCAGCCCGCCAGCGATGTGATCATTCCGCCGAAATGGGAGCACATTTTTTTTACGTGATTCTCCAACACGTCATCCATCTTTACCTCTTTATTTACTTATTATTGCCCTCGCCAAGTGCGGTAAATGCTTGAGGTTGTTTGGATCATTGCTGTTTTATTTTTGCGTTGCGTTATGGGGCTGTTATGAGTTTTTTTCAGAGTACTTCCCCACACAGTTCGCCCAAAGAGCCGCGCCGGCTGCGGACATGCGAGCCGTCCGCCATGTGTCAAGCGGGGGGAGCCCATGTGTGACTTTCTCCTGACGTTGATGAATGATGTGTCAAGAGCGAACTCCCGTCACCCGCCTCACCCAAGAGAGGGGAGAACCGTGTTCCTCTCAAAGGGGAGATCATCTTGTGTCGTGTGTATTATTTTGGCGCCGGAGAACAAACATTGTGACCTCTGGATGACCTTGCGGGACAACCCCTATTTCATGAGGAGGGAGGTGTTGCCGTCCACATGACACACCGGGACCATTCTAGCAGCTCCATCCTTTTAGCGCATTAACGTAATTCCCAATTTGTGTTGTTTTTTTTTTTTTTAGCTCACAGCACTAAAGCAAATAACCACTTTTAGCAACAGCATCCGGAGCATTAACAGCCCTTTTTCCCGATGGGAGTGCACGGCCATCTTTTTTTTTTCTTTTTTTCTTTTTTTTTTACTCTTAATAACAGCAGTTTACCCCCATCAAACCACTACATGCATTTGCAAAAGCCCGGGCTCAGATATTCCTCTGTGGCGGCGCTTTTAAAGTGGCGGCGTGGTAAAAGAGTAGATGCAAAGTGCACGGCGGCTCGCTTTCAGGGCTTAATGCGGCAACACTGGCGGGGAAATGTGTGTGTTTTTCACTCAATAGCATCGCGTATTGACCTTTAAGAATGAATCATTATGGAAGTGAGAGAAAGAGACGTATAGAAGCGGACGGACAGGGCTTGTTCTCTCCGATGGAATGGTCAACGAAGATGGAGTAAAATGCTCCCTTTGCCAATCGGTCCCTTGATTACTTTTTAATGATTTCTGGTGCCCGAGACAAATGGCCGCATTAAATGGGGAGAATTAGACGTGGGAAAAGCGTTTGTTGGCCGAGAAGGCATGCATTGTTTACTTTTCTTCATTCAGCCAGACTTGGACCGCTTTCGAATTTACGTATTCTCACTATTGTTGTCTCCCTTAAATACTTTCAAAATGACTCGTCTCACATTATCACACAATGGATCCCCTCACGAGTAGGGAGCGGGGTGCCCGCGTCCGCCAACGCCGAACCAATATTGATTTGGATCAGCACCAAGCGGTAAATCCTCATAGACTCACACGTGTGCCTACACTTTGTCTTTAAAATCAATGCGTTAGTCAGAGATCATTTCGAAAAAAACAAAGTTTGAAAAATGGATGCCACGTTGTTATTGTCGCCCCTCGTCGTCCTGCAGGCTATGTGTGCTTGCTTGTCCACAGCCAGGTTCTGAGTGTGTACATTGCCGGGTTCGAGGCCCTGCTACGGATCATTACATCTCCCAGCGGAGAGGCAGCTCGGTGTGTGTTGCCTGCTGGTGACATGATGAGCGAAGGGGAAAAATGAAAACTTACAAACAAAAAAAAAATAAAAAATCTTGTAAAGCATCAGGAGTCATTTGTTGCGTTCTCCCCCGCTTGTTTTGTTCTGCCCGCAGAGCACCGTGGTGGTCGAAAAGTCCATTCAGGACCTGATGAATCTCATGCAGGACCTGAGCGCCTACTCTAACCAGTTCCTGGAGATGATCTGCGACAAGCTCAAAGAGTATAAAGAGATCTGCAACACAGCCTACAGGTACGACCTTGAAAATCGCATCTTGCAATGAAGGACTAACAATCCATTCCGTCCTCAGGGGGATAGTCCAGTGCGAGGAGAAGCTGACCATCAGCGCTTCCTGGTCCAAAGACGAAGATATCAGTCGCCTGCTTCAATCTCTCCCCAACTGGGCAAACATGGCCCAGCCGAGACAGACGCGACAGAAACGAGAGGACGAAGAGGACTTTACCCGGTACACACTGATACATTTATTACACAATAAATACTGAGCTTTTTTTTTTTTTTTTTTTTAAATCTTGCACTCCACAAACAGAACATACATCTTGAAAAAAAAACTATAATTAACAAACGGAACATATTTGAAGGCAAAATAAAATACAACTAATAGAATCCTCAAAATAAAATAATAAAAAGTAACAAGAACGTAAAAAATGCGTGATAATAATGACATATACTTTGAATCAATCATTGAATTTATGTATCTGTTTGACAATCACACAAGCACACTTGAGCAATCACGGCATTTACGCTCCCGCCCCGTCGAGTCTTTTCCATTTACAAATTATAAACACGATTCGCATGTTGAAGGACTTCTAGCTCAGTGAAGACATTGTAATTTCTCTTTTTTAGTCCCAAGAAAGCAGGTTGAGGATAGCCCACGCGGACAAATTGACGTCTTAATCCTCCATGATGCAGGGCGGCGTTTGCCAAGGAGTCGGAGGTCCTGACGGGCAACCTCGGCGACAAGCTCATCCCCGACAACGAGATACTCCGCGACGTCAGCGATCTCAAGTCTCTGGCCAACCTCCACGAGAGCATGGAGTGGCTGGCCGGCCGCCTCAAGGCCTTCTTCGCTAGCCTGCCTCAGGGTTCCGGTGAGTAGCAAGCCGCCGGCACCTGACGCGCTTCAATCTTTTTCACAGATCATTAATTCTATTCGGCTTGTTATTAGCGAAGCGCTAAGTCACTTAACGGCGCCCGAAGGGGATGTGCTAGGTTGGCAGGCAAATGTCACTGTTGAGAGATGGTGATTTTATTTTTTTTTCTCTTGCAAAAAGTCATACTTGTGAAATCTGCGCGGCGCAGACTTGAGATTTGTCAGTCGAAGTCACCTGCAGCAGTGAAAAGATCCCAGAGGCCGTGCTGCCTGTTGCTCGCTGATAGCGTCGACTTTGCAGCTTTTTTTTTCCTCTCCCCACGACTGCTGTAAGCTGCTGCTGAAGTAGTCTCCAATTTTTGTTCATTGTACGCAGACAGTGGGAATCTGCCTCATTGCCGCGGCAACAGGATTTGTTGATGCCGACAACCACGCCCGGAAATGAGTTTTTGTTTTGAGTGTCATTAGCCTTTCCTCCGTTAGCACGTGCACCTACACGCCGCGGCTAATCGGAACTTTTGAAAGCATTTGCAGCGCCTCCGCCCGCTCTGTCGTCGTCACCTTTGCGCCTTTTATCCGCAGAGTCACTCACCCATGCGGTCGGGTGTGTACGCAGTCCGTCGTCTTTCCCATCGAGGGCAATTTGGAGTTGCTCGCTTTCCTCACGTTGGTCGTTTCAAAAATGTTCCCAGTTTCACGTCTTCAAGAAGAGGACCAAGCAAATTAATTGTCATTAATACGGGTGTGTGTGGAGGCGAAGGGAACTTACTTATCATGCCCTGACAGCCCGAGCATTGTTCATTATTTAGTGTTTGCCGAACTGATGAAGGACCAAGTGTGCGTGTCCACGAGTGCATGTTGATGTGTATGCGAGAGGCGACTGCGGGGAAGAAAGGGACACCACCTTATCTTATCCCGCCCGCCCCTCACGTCCATGCCTCTCCAAATTGGATTTTATATTACAGGAGCAGTCAGGTATGAACAACTCATTTTCCTCTCCCTCTTCTTTTTTTTTTTAACACTTTTATATCTTCTATATTCCTTTGATGCCCTCCGTCATCAACTTGAGAGCATTTCTTGTTTGGTTTCAGTCGAACATGCTGAGGAATGTTCACCGGCGCGTTGATGAGGCTTTGACTTTGTGTGCTAAAGAGGTCACGGATGACAATCGACTGTGAATTTGCATTTGGAAAAATGGCGTCTTATCAGCCATCTTGTCGCGACATCAAATTGGCTCTGTGTGTTGACAACAAAGGCAGAAAAAGCGTCACTTTGTCATACATCAATATGACGCCTGACACAGTATCAAAGCCAAAAATACTTTAAGAAATGACAAAAAAAAAAAGGTTTTTCCTTGGTCCCATTTTAAATGTCCTGGCTTTTTTTTTGGCATCTCTTATTTTATTTCACTGAATTATGTGGAGAAAAAAAAATCATCAAGGTCATCAAATATTTTGGTGTGTTTCTTATGTATATGCATTTAGGTCGGTGGGGTCATGAAAAACATGAGTTCAAGCCCTCTTATCTCCCTTGTGACATCATTTGACAACAATAATCGTCTTTTCCGCGTAACCTTGACTGTGTACTTTCCACCGCGTCCATTAAAAGCAAGCACTTTGACTAAAAATCCTCATTGCTATTCCGAATGGAGCCCGACCTGGAGGCGTGCGTGCAACAGGAGATGATAGCGTTGTTTGTGCCAGCTGAAAAAATATCATCTTTTGCTTCATCCTCGTGGAAATGCCTTGCGGAGATTTTTTATTTTATTTATTTTTTTTGAAATCCCCAAACTCATGAAGACGTTCCCTGCCTTACTTTCTCACCTTCTCAGTGGGCGCCGCTCAGATGCTGCACTCGTTCTACCAGGGGCGGCAAAATAATTAATAACTCTCCTCCTCCGCCTCTTCTTCGCTTACTTACTCTGTCGTCCGTCGCTCATGAATCATTCATGGTGCGCGCCGCCCCTGCAGCATGCTCTTCTTTGCTCCCGTTCCTCCATCTTCCCACAAAAGGATGTTGGTCAGCGCTCGGGAGGCTCAGAGGAGATCGAGTTCTTCCCATTCCCGGTTCTTCTCTTTGGGTCTCTGTCATCGTATGACGAATTTTTATACTGCACATACAGCACTTTGTATGCAGTAATGGTTGTTTTAAAGTACTCTATAAATCAAGTTGAGTTGAGGCCTTGTGTTAAAAATGACATCGAGGGGGGGAAAAAAAGAATACATGAGATTATTAATTAACCCTTTCATGCATCCTGTAACCTGATAACATGATAAGCTGTCCACTGTAGTAACCGCTGTCCATGAAAGGGTTCAATTGCAATTGCAATTTTGAGGGGGTGGCAAAAAATTCAAATGATTTTTCACGTTCGTTCAGCCCGAATATAAAAAAGCAAAGTGAAGAGAAATGGTGATTTAAAAAAAAGAAAAAGAAAAAAAAGATATATTTTTTTACATTTGGATCAATGAGTCTTTTGGACTTCTATGCTCGCTAATGGCAGCCTCCTTGCTGCGCCGCCGCCCTCGCATCTTCAAAACCGCGTGGGAATCTACAAGTATGCCTTTGTGTGTTTTGCCGCGCATGTTTGGACAACCCCCGGAGAGACCCGTCCCACCCCCCCGCTGCGTCCACCACCGCCGTCTCCCTCTTTCCTTATCTTCAGGCGGCCGACGCGAGCGTGACGTCGGAAGGTTCCTCGGGCCGGCGTCTTCGACTCCTAATGATCTGATAAGTTGACCGTGGGGAGTATCGGCCTAAATTCAATCACGGGAAGTCAATTAACGCCCTTCCCGGGAGAAATCACCCCGCACCGGCTCTTGTTATTGGCTCGCCTCATTACGGAGGGCGAGGAGATTGATATCAAAGCGGCGACAGGAGGCGAGGAGATATCTCCACTTGGTTTGACTGTATGACGCTCCAAAATCATCTGTACTAGTTAAATAACCAGAAAATCCTTCTGTGCGAAATGAAAGCGCACTCAAAGAAATGCTTTATCTTCCATATGTCTCGCACAAGTTGAGTCACATCCAAACCACTCGCCGTGTTTGCCTCGCTGATGGGATTGGACTTGACCCGCAAGTGGCCGATATTTGCGCACGCCCAACGCCCACTTCTTATCGTCGGAGGTTCATTTAAAGTAACTCTAATGGGGATTGTCACGTCCACCAGTACAAACAGAACACTTGGACGACACGGGAGTTCTCGCCTTGCGAGGAACTCTGCAATTACACTGATAAGACTCCCGCTCAAACATGCGACGGCTGGAGATGGTGGATGAATAGGAAGGTTCTGGATGTTCAGTGCCAGTTGCATACAAATAGGTTCCCTGAACGTTATTTTCGAGTCACCTTCTATCGTAGGCAGCCAAAGGCGCACCTGTGCAATCGGCCAATTTTTATTTTTGATGAATGAATTGGGAGTGCGTAATACATATTAGCTTGCTAGGTTTTTTTTTTTTAATTGCAAAGAATAATTAGGAACAAAATATGTTTGTAACTTGTGTCCATTCTGTTGTTTTTTTTAATTATTTGGTTTTATCCTAATTTATTTGAATTAATTTTAGTTTTTATTTTGGGGATTTCTGATCAAAATGTTGTTTATTATTCACACCTGTTTTTTATTTTTACTGTATTTTTTATTATTGGTTTGTTTTTTTTTTTAATTTTGATCTAGGTTTTCATTATTTTGTGTGTGTGTGCTGGTTTGCATTCATGTGTGACCTTCGCAAAGGCGTGACGCGTAGCAGGGGAGTTGGCCGCGCGACTGCGGCACATCGATCGCCGACCCCTGCATTCTCCGAACTCGACATCGCACGCGCTCGCCTCATTGACCAAATAGACTTACATATGAGTGACGGGGCCAATTTCTCTCCCCCGTTCGCCAATTTACGACCATTGATCTACACCGGGCTGAATTTATACACACTCATCATGCCTTCATGCTTGCTGCACCCCCCCCCCCTTTTTTTTTTAACACTCACATCCACACACAGATCCTTTGTGTGGCTAACACCGCAGTGCGCCGACACACGCTCCTGCTGCCTCAGCACAAGCGGCCAAAAGAAGTGCAAAGGCGAGCTGAAGGACGCAACCTGAAGTTGGGTGTCACTCTCGTTTTGCCCCCGCCTCCCCGCGCAGGTTTGGCTCCATGCTCGTCCGACAGCCAGGCCATGGGCGATGGCGAGCGCAACCGGGAGCAGATCCTGCAGACCCTCGGTGACCTGTGCAGAGGCTTCCAGGACATCGCCAACCGCTGTCTGCTCACGTTGCACCTGGAAGTGAGGTACGCGTGGATCTGAGGTGCAATCACGAAGAATAGTCTTGACATATTTTTGTGTGATACAAAAACATATATTGGTCATCATTTTCAAATAGTTCCACATCCGGTTTTGGCAAGACGACATTCTGTTGCCTTTTGCACAAAGCAACTGCAAAACAGATCCTTGGGCGAAGTTTGTTGCTCAACCTCAATGACAACGCTTTCCGAGTGGGAGCAAAGGACAAACTCGACATTTTCTGTAGGTGTAACCAATTATTTGTCCCATCCAGTGTAGGTGTTTTCAATCTCTTATAATATGCGAGTTAATTTACCACACCATAACCCTTGTCCCCCCCCGCGAGCCTTTAATAGCCCCCATCAAACCACTTCCTGCAACTTACGCAACGTTGTTTATGCTTTTGAGTCAGAAAAAGAGATGGGAAGGGAAAAAAAAAACGTCCCCCTCACCCACCACCCGCAGGCGTGCGCGCTGCAATACGCTACACTCCATTGGCTCCCCTCATCCGCAGAATTTCCCCCGATAGTTGTACCAGTTAAATGAAGCCGTGAAGAAGAAAGCGCGCAGGGGGGGCGGAGATGAGCGCTGGGTCAGAGGAGGCGAATTGCAATATATTGTTTCTTTATGTGGGCTTCTTTATGAACCTTTACGATATGGATTCTTTTTATTTCTTTTTGCAAGGTGCTGTTTATTCAAAATAACAGGCCAATGACTATTTTGGGAGTAAAATATCTTTTTCTTTTGTCACGCTTGAGGCATTGCTGCTCGTTTCCGGCGCCATCCCGCCACCTGTTGCTTTTCGTGAGGTGTCCATGTCAGTTGCAGAAAACGCGGTTGCACGTCGAGCGAGCCTGTCCCAGATTTAACCTTCAAACTGTGCATTTCCTGTTAGCTGACATTAATTACTCACTATATTTACCAGCGGCATGCACAAAAAGTGACCCTTCCCCATCAAGCAGTGTCGGCTCACTTGGAGCTGAAACAGATCAAATGAATAAGGAATGAAGTCGCGTTTGCCGAGCCGAAAGCTTCATTTTGCTCTGCATTCTTCCGCAATTAAGTGCTTTTGAACCCAACAGTTTGCTCCGGGGCCTGGGAAAAAAAAAAGGGGGGGGGGGAGCTTTTGTGCTTTAAAGGCTGCGGGGCTGTGTGTTTACAGGAGTTTTGTCGTGTGTCGCGTTTTCACCTCCTAATCATATTTCCCCGCTGCGACGGCACCCAGCTGCGATGAGCTGTCATCCTTCAAGAGTTTGAAATCAAGGCCTCTTTTCATGCAGGGTGCACTGCTTCCACTACCTGATCCCGCTGACCAAGCAGGGCAACTACGCCATCGTGGCCAACGTGGAGAGCATGGACTACGACCCGCTGGTGGTCAAGCTCAACAAAGACATCTCGGCCATCGAGGAGGCCATGGCGGCCGCACTGCAGCAACATAAGTTTCAGTACATCTTTGAAGGTAAATCAGGGGGCTGGTTATTAAACCCAGCGGGGTTTCATCGAGGGCTGTTTGGTGGAACACGATGCTGTCGTACGAATGACACCGCGTTCATTCTGCCATTCGGCGCAAGAGCAGTCACAGAAGTGCTTGTGTGTGGTTGTCCCAACAAAGGTCTGGGCCACCTGATCTCCTGCATCCTCATCAACGGCGCACAGTACTTCAAGAGAATCAGCGAGTCCGGCATCAAGAAGATGTGCCGGAACATCTTCGTACTACAGCAGAACCTCACCAACATCACCATGTCCCGGGAGGCAGACCTGGATTTTGCCCGGTATTCTCATCTTCTCCATTTTTATTTTGTATTTTTTTATTGGTTGGGTGGGAGGGTGAGGAAGGCGGTTAAAAACAACCCAAAGTGGCGGCCAGCGTGGAGAAAAGAGCATTGATCAGCGCCTTGTTCTTCCCCTCTGTCAACTTTGATTACGATTGTCAACAGCTTCTTCGCCCCCCTCCGCTCTGATTGCGCGGCGTGGGCGGCGCTGAGGCCTTGATTCAGAATTGCCGTTGTTTACACTTCCCGAGATGCACCGGACACACGCAAAAGCCCTCTTTTTAATTATTCATGCGGCACAGCGTTCGATGAGTTCAAACACGAGAAAGACTGTTGGGCTCACATGGACGGACGGTGTACCTAATAATCTGACCTTTTTCGATACGTATGTCTAAAACTGAGGTGGTACCATTTTTTTATTTATAATTTTTTTTTTTTTTTTCCGGAAGACTGCTCTTGTGAGAGGCGGCAGATGCTCCACTATGTACACACGTGCTTTGCATGCGTGCGTTTGTGTGTGTTGAGGACGTGATGTTTTTTCTGCCTCCGTTTGGGGAAAGAGAGTGCCAGTCAGAGCGAAGGAGAGACCTGGACAAGGGCACAGTAATAAGCATTGATCTGAGTTAAAACTGAGCCGAGGCCCAGCAGCCAGCACTGCAGAACGCATGAAGAACACACAAAGAGAGAGACACACACACACACACACACACACACACACACACACACACTTGTTTCAACATGTGAGATGTTGAAACATTGCCACCATGTGGTTGAGTATGAAAACAGCAGCGTCTCCACTTGGTGCCGCTCACGGTCAGACACACCGAGCCGCTCCGCCGTCCGCTCTCGTTGCCCCACCGCCCCGTCCATCTCCCCAGCAGAGACGAGAGGATGAGAACCCGAAGGAAAAGCGACAAAAGTTATCGGGGCGTCGCCTGGCAACAGGCCGCCCTGGACGCTGCGATTTATTCAGGTCGGCACAACATACGTCAACGCCTTTTAAGAGCCATATAACGATATCATTAAGTGTTTTCTGTCCGCTCCCGGCTCAGCTTCGGACGTGTGAAAGTTATTTTAAGCCTTCGGAACTGTTCTCGATTATTTAAATGAGTTTGTGTTTCTTGCGCTCCCGGCGTCGGAGTGGCCTGTCGCAACTCATGAGCGGCTGCTTTTAAATCCAGTTTGAATCGGGTTTCAGAGGGCCAGTCAGTCTTGTTCTTGCTCAAGTGTGCTATCCACACAGGTCAATTTTTAATATCTCAACACAGATCTTTAAAATGTGAGTGACTCCACATGGGCTAAGCAAAAAAAAAAAAAAAAAAGATGTTTTGATATTCGCCACCACCTCGCTTTGGTTTGTGCTCGAGCCCTCAAATTAGTTCCGGTCCGCAGTCCTAAACACTGTTAGGCGACCCGTGTCTCAGGTAGAAAGGGCCTGTCATAGTCCACCTCTAGCTCGACTAACACCTGTCTGACAGGCTGGTTTCCAAACTGCCTGCTTCGGGAAACAACTACACTCGGGGACGTGTGCCATTGTGGCAAACAAGCCAAAGTGCTGAGCCGCGTCTCTGGTGGAGAGCCTGTGGTAATAAGTACGGCTGACAGGCGTGTCAGAAGCTAGTGGGGTGTCAACAGATAAAACTGTTTGTATTTAGGGGCACCGGCTGCGGCGCACTGTCATTTTCATCGTCGTCTGTCTCGGCTCTCTGTCACCCTTTTCTCCCTCTTTTTTTTTTCTGGCCGTTTTTCTGTCATCATGCCTCTGTTTGCAAACCAGCAACTTCAGTCACCGGCCGTAATCCAAAAAGTGGCAGAAATGCAGCTAGCCATTAGCTCTTAGTGGATAGCACAGAGCGAACCCTTACAGATTTCTTTAATTTTAATGTTGAAGTCGTTTTTTTTTTTTTTTTGTGTTGTGTGTTGAAAACACGATTATTTTGGGGGCCCTTGTTTGGAAACTCGTTTTTCAAACCGCGCATGGCTGCACTGCGAGGCCGAGACGAAGCAGACTCATCACTCCACTCGGATGTTGTGGTCGTGGCTGATGGAGAGGATCATGGCCGGCGGCCCCATCCATCCTCCCCCTCGCCCCAATCCCCCGCCCCCTCCCTGACTGCCTCCCCAGCTAACTAATGTGCGACAGCAAACGCGCTGACAGAGGCAGCCTGGAATGGCCTCCTCACTCACTCATTACTCCAGCTGCAAATGAATTGTGATCCCTCTCTTCTTCTTCACACTCGAGCTCTGCGGCGTTCACACAATTTAAAGCGACTTCATATTCATTGTAAAGCGAAACCAGAGTCTATGTGGGAGGGGTTGGTTGATTAGATTGTGATGTAAATTACACCACAGGGAAACATGGGAAGCTCTCATGTGGGTTTAATAATCAACAACTTGCGGACGCAGGTGTTAACAGTGCCTGCGTTGCATTGCAAACATTAGTCGTAATGTTATTCATGCTCGGGTTTTTTTTTTTTGCTTTGCTTTCTCTTGGGAGGAAAAAAAAATACCGGGAAGGTGCAAGTACGAGATGGTACCAGCAAACTCGACTCATGAGAGATTCTTGAAAAGGTTGCTTATTGCCACTCCTCGTTGAAGATTACTGTCCTGACGAAACATAGAACAAAGAGAATTACATAGACAAGGTCACGAAAGTAGCATTTGTCACTTTTTTACACTTGCGAAGCCATGGAGAGCAACAGTGTAACAGCATTCATAGGCATGTATTCTTTATCCTCTGCAAAGAACGATGAACAATACAACAGCTTACTGAGCAGTTGTGACTGTCTTCTTCTGTACTATTTGCACATTGTATTGCCACACTGTGGCTAGTTTTGTGTTTACGCAAAGAAAGTATTGGGCAAGGAGATCGCAATTCCTGCAAATAATCATCTGTATCCATATTTGACGTCAAGTAAAATGGCTGACTTCCTGTTCAATTTCTTGAACACAGTTATTAGAATGTAGTCGCATGTTCCTTGTCAGAGCGTTATTGATTTTCATTGCGACCTTTAAATGCAACGTTCCTCATGCACGACTCACTCTGACAACAGCATTTCATTAAAAGTGTGAAGTAGACTTTTTTTTTAAGTTCCACTGCCAAATTAAAGACTCAAAAACAATCTTTCATTTTCCACTCTGTCCTCTCTAGGCAGTACTACGAGATGCTGTACAACTCGGCCGATGAGCTGCTCCACTTGGTGGTGGACCAAGGCGTGCGCTACACGGAGCTGGAGTACATCAACGCCCTGTCACTGCTCCATCGCAGCCAGACGGGCGTAGGCGACCTGAGCACCCAGAACACGCGGCTGCAGCGACTGAAGGAGATCGTGTGCGAGCAGGCTGCCATCAAACAGGCCAGCAAGGACAAGAAGATCACCACCGTGTGATCTGACGCCAAACTTTGGTCCCATCTCATCTCATTTTCTTATTCCAGGCAAACTGCCGCTATCATCGGCCCCATTCGTCCTGTCCGGTATACAGTATGAATGTCATATTCAGGCACCTGAAACCAACCGCTCCCTAAATCTTTATTATAATGGACAATGGGTTTGTTTGCAGTGGTGCCTTGAGAGTTGAATTTAGTGTTTCAAATCATCTTTCCCCATTGAAATGAATGGTAATGCCATTAATTAGTCCCCCCGACCCAAAAAGTGTAATTCTATTTGTTTGAAGTTTAATTTGATGATGACTTCTTTTCAATTTATTAGAGAGAGAAGAATAAAGTCACAACTCCCGGGGCAGTCACAATAAAAGAAGAAAGTCCAAATTTTGCCAAGAAAAAGTGCCATCCGATGAAAATAATGGTCATGTTGGGCGGTTGGACTTAATGTCAAAGAGAAAGAGATCTTTTTTTATTTTATTTTTTATTTGTTGTGGGGTGGAAATAATTCTGTTGCTAATATTACATTTGAAACTTCCTCTTCAAGCGGCCCTTCTCTGTGTTTGAGTTCATTAACTTGGAAAGGAGTACTTAACAAGAGCAGCAGGAGGAAGAGGGCTCTGTCAATACCTCACTGGCCCAACACAATCTATCATATTGACAGTTGGGGCCGATGGGAAAACAGCTGCGGGTTCCTCTTGGACGGGTTTGACGAAACTTGCCGTAAACCCTGAAAAAGCTGCTACTTGATGCAATTCAATACATGGGAAACTTGAGCAGAATTGTCAGTGATAAGCACTAAAACATGTCAACACTTCTGCTTTATTTGCTTTTTGTTCAATCATCACACTTAATTTCCTCACAGTTGTTTTTATATATCAGAATAAATGCACGGTTACACGACACACAATAAACATTCAAATGAGTTTTGTCTGGTGTTTTTGCTCAAGCAGCCATTTTGATTTATTTACAAGGAAAACGTTGACATTTTTAAACACGAAATCAATAATGATTTCAATGAAAGATTAATATCGGCATCGTTAATATTTTAAATACAACACATTTTGACATTCATTTATTGAGCATTTGACTCGTATGATTGCGTCATCTAGTCATGTGACTACCTACAGGTGTCGCTGATTGCCTCACATCCGGAAAGGCCCTCGCCAAACGACAGTGTTGTATTTGTGTCCTTTCTCGTCTTAGTAACAACAAAAACACAAACATTTTGGTTTCGTCATTTCTCCCGACTTACAGGTAATTAATATCACTTGTTTTTTGTAACATTTCCCTTCGTTTTGAAGTGCGTCTACGACTTTTTGGGCATGAGTATATTTCCCAATGGCTGTAGCTATAGAAAACTACATTACCCACAATCCCTTTCTCCGTCGTGCCACCTACGCGTTGCTAGGAGACACAGCCGAAAGCCTTGGTGTGCTAATTGCTAGACAGCTAGCTGCATTACGTCACAACGGCAGCGTCCGAGTCCGTCGTCTGGTGTCATTTTTTTGACGACTTTTCGTCATCTAATAATTGTAATAACCAACCAATAGTTAAGCTGAGCGGCTTGAGAAGTGACAACCAGGTGTATAGACATGGCGGAAAGGGTAAGTGCGACTTTAAATGGAGAAACTTGCCCTGTCCCTCCTTTAAATGTGTCTTTTTCCACTCAATCAGATTCATTCCTAGCTAAAAGTGATTACGAAGTTGTATGTGAGTTGGTAACACTGTAATAGATATAATTTATTGTACAGCATTTTAGATGTGCCATACGCCCATACAAGATAATGACTTCAAATACAAATGCTGTATAAAAAAAAAAAATTAAAAAAAGGAAAAAAAGCTGACTTGACAAAGATATGCTCCATTTTGTGCTTAGAATTTTACAATCTGCATATATTTGTTACTTTTTGAAATCTGAAGTATACTTGAATTTCTGATCTTAATATGTAATTATTAGATGGGAGCTGTTACACTGCTCTGCTTATACAAATTTGATTATTCTTCATTATTTCTGCTCACAGGATGTCGTTTTAGGTGCTGGCTTGGTGTCCAGCTGCGTGGCCCGCCTTGGACGCTTCAACACTGGACTTCAGCACCCATACTACCACGTGGCGCTTCCCGTAAGATGCATTTTACATCATGTAAAGCCGAAATGAAAATGTTCCGGTGAATTTTCACTTGTTTCTTTTTTTACCAGGGTCGCAAGCTGAGGGACATCTCAGTCTTGTCAAATTATGTTCACCTCCAAAAGCTGGAGCTGTCAAACAACAGAATTACAGGTAATCATAATAACGGAATATTCTTGGGGCAGCGGCTTTATTCATAATTTTTCCGTGGTCTAGATCTATCCTGTGTGAGCCACATGCCCTTCCTCGTCATCCTGGATGTCTCTCACAATGAGATCTCGGATTTCTTTGGCTTCGATCCCCCGAAGAACCTGAAGGTACCGGCAAGCAGGACCTTGAGCTTGACAGCAGAAGACAAACTTTGACTGGTGGCTGCGTTATTCCCCATGACGGGCCCGCATGCCATCTGCCGTCACTCCAAACATGCTTAAAAGGCTTTCGACGCCCTTGAATGCTCAGCTAATTGAATATCCTCGTGGAATTAGTCAATCTCTGCCTGCTGTTTTTACAGGAGGTCAATTTCTCCTACAACATTTTGACACAAATGAAGGACATGTCGGCCTATGAGGCGCTCGTCAAGCTAGAGCTGGACCGTATCCTTTTCATATGCAAGAATGATACACAGGCATGTTCATGCAGCACCCTTGACTTGTTACAATTCAGACAACCGGCTGAAGCGGATCCACGGTTTAGAGAAGTGCTGCAAATTGACCTATCTCAGCGTGGCGCACAACACCATCACCAGCATCTGCAGTCTGGACGACGTTCCGCTTAAAGACCTCAACCTGGTCAGTCCTTGGCAGAGTCCAAGATGTGATTTTAGGGTTTTTTTTCCGATTCAAAGTTTAAGAAGCTATGCTGATTTTGTTTGGTTTGCCTGCATCGAGACATGAATAAGAATTTTATGAATTCATCCAAACTAATAATAAACATTATTAGAAGTCATTATGGATACATTATTATTTGTGGTAGTAAGGGGGAAAAAAATAACAAGTTTAAAAACAGGACAATAACAACGTTGAAAACAAATAAGATACTAAAATAAGGGTTCAAGTTTCATGCTCTGTGTAACACCAAGGAATTAAAATGTCCTTTTTTTTATCCAGCTTTCTACATTAACCCTACCCTTGGCCCCCTCTTCTCTTCCCATTTCAATTCCTATGACCAGCATGGCTCCAGTGGCCCACCAGTTGTGGTCCTGGCTGGTCCATCCTGCACCTGACACCCCCCCCCCCTTTCCTGACACGCTGCCTCTGTGAAGAGCCAAACTTGTCCCACAGCACGTCCCGCCCTCTTCCGACACGCGGAGAGCGGCCCTCTGCCAGGCCTCATGCTCGACGAGCGCTTGCCAGGCAGCAAGATAATGACTTTAGTCAAAGCATGTAAACTAGCAATGGGTGCCTGTGAAGGTTTGGCTTTGTGCTGAATGAGCGCCTTGCCAGCTGTTGGCCTGCCTCATCTGTTAGAATTTATGTAGCGGGGGAACAATGACCGGGGCTTCTTTCTAATTTGAACTACAGAGAACCATGGAGTGCATTTCTGATCTTAAACATCTTCTCCAATTGTGTCCAGAGGGGCAACCATTTGACAAGCACGGAAGGTCTGGAGAACCTGAAGAGGATACACACTCTGGATCTGTCCGTGAACCGCATCAGCAGTCTCGCTGGCCTCAACAACCTCCACCTACTGGGCTCTATCAACCTGGAAAGAAATCAGGTGTTTGTGCAGCGCCAGAAATGAAACGCCGCTGCACACTTTGACGCAGTAATAGCTTTTTTTTTTTCTTTTAAACAGATTTCTGAGATTAAGGAGTGTAAGCACATTCAGAGTCTTTTCCTGCTGAGGGAATTGAATCTTTTGGGGAACCCTGTACAGGTAATGAACTTAAATGCCAGATATGAACGCTATGTGAAGTTAAAAAAAAAACATCTGCCTTTGCAAATAGAATAATACTTAATTTTGACTCTCAAAGAAGTACTTACGTAACAATATGTTGAGTATGTTGTGTTAGGAGAAGCCAAAGTACCGGCTGTCGGTAGTCTTCCTCATCCAGCATCTGACCCTGTTGGACCAAGAGAAAGTCACCATAGAAGAGAAGGTTTGTCATGAACAATAAAAAAAAGTACAGTGGAATGGGTACAACTTGTGATACATGGACACCCTTTTGTGGTATGCTAAGAATCGGTTAAATAAAAAATGTTCAAAGTGCACGATAAGTACAGTTGAGTTGTGTTTGACTTCGATCTGCATTCAAGCATTTACTTTGGGCCAAGTTTTATTTCGTAAGAGTGAATCATTTTGAGGGGGTAGGGAATCTGAATGTTTTTTTTTTCTTCAATATTATGATGTGACAGACAGTTTCCCAGAGTGAAGCTTTTTTTTTTTTCCCTCATAGCAGCCTTTGTGACTTGGGAATTAAGTTTTATTACAATTGCCGTGTTGATTTGAATTTGAATTGGCTAACCACTGATCAACTGGATGTGTCTCATCCAGGTGTTGTCCATCAACAAGTACGACCCGCCGCTGGATGTGGTGGCGGCCAGAGATCACATGACCCAGCTGATGTATCAGCTGATGCAGCCTCAGCACCTCTATGACACGTTGGTATCCCCGTCCTTTTAGCCTCCCACAAAACTTTCGCTGCTTTCCGCGTCCTTATGAGCGAGCCCGTTGTTCCGCCATTGCTCATCGTGTCTTGACATATCTTTTGAAAACTCGCTGCAGTTGTTCTTCGGAGAGAGCGTTGTTCGGTTATCTGCTGCCTTTCCTCTTATCTACTCGCTCAGACAATAAAAAGACAAGTACATATATCATCACTTCAAAAAAAAAAAAGATTCACCTGGAATTACAATTACAGTGGAAAAAAAGACACATCCATTTGATCTGTTTCGCATGTTAGGCTTCTATTTTAAGTTGAATTGCATGATAAAAATTCTGTTGTCCATGCAGCACTCTCCCCAGCGCTGACGCTCCATATCCGATGCTTGTTCTAACCGGCCCGCAAGGCTGCGGGAAAAGGGAGATGGCCCATCGCCTTTGTGAGGACTTTGAAGACTTTTTCGCATACGGGTCAGTGTCTTCTATTCATGGGGAGAGATCCCACATTTTGCCCTTGAGGGATAATAGTTCAGAGTTGGTGGTTTTCAGTTGTCAAAATCCAAATGAAGCACAACCTGAACACAAGACGCATGCAACGACAAATACTTCATAGACCTGTCACGAGTGTTCCATTCTTCAACAGGCATTCCACTGCCAAAGGGCTCTTGTCCTGAGACTTAACCCCCTGCTGTCAGTCTGGTATTCCTTGCTGTAATTTGCACACTTCTTCCCTGACATTGTTTTTTTTTTTTTTTTTGGGTGTCCTTTTCATGCAGGGTCAGCCACACCACCAGGGAGCCCTACTTTGGCGAGGTGAACGGCAGCGACTACCATTTTGTCAGCGAGGAAGAGTTTGAGCTACTCGTGCAAAGGGTGCGTCTGTTTGGCAATTCCACGTCGTAAAAATAAGTTTTTGGAATGCTTTTGTCATACTTGAACTGCTGAATTTTGCTTTCACTGGTGGAAAAGGTGAAGAAAAAAAAATACACCTGTCATTGTTTCAACACGGTGCAGATGAGGACTCGCAAACCGTTCCGTGATTTACACTTTTGTGAGCTTGCACGCTTGTTTCAGTGCCTTCTCTCAAGTGTCATGTGACGCTCGTCTTGATCTCTCTTCCAGCGCTTATGTTGTCAGACACCTAATTTATTGCTCACAACTCTCGTGCCTTCCTCCTGCCCCTGCTTCCTCTTTTGGCTTTCCAATGGATTATCGTGTGTGTTTCAGCACCATAATTCTCCCAACACATATAGATTATAGTCCTCAAAGTCCTACATTCTGTTCACTGTAACTGCTCCTCTTAACTGGCCTGGCCGTCCCATTGCAGGGGGCTTTCCTCCAAACTGTCCAGTACGGTGGCCACAAGTACGGTCTGAGCAGGGACGCCATCGAAGATGTCGCCCGGGAAGGACTGGCGTGCTGCGTGCAAATGGAGCTGGAGGTCATTCATTCATTTTTAGTCAAAGCAGCCACAATGATTTAAAAAGAACGTCACAAAACGCCTTTTCGAATGCGTTGAGGCTCAACCACTGTCCTCCCATCATCTTCACAGGGCGTGCTGAGTCTAAAGAAGAGCATCTTTGAGCCCCGCTACATCCTGCTCATCCCCACCATAGCGGAAAACTACAAGGCCATGCTGAGGAGTCGAAACCTCTACACTGACGCCCAGATCGAGGCGGCCTTGTCGCGCATCGAGCTGTATGACAACTTCAACAGGGAGCGGCCCGGCTTCTTCAACAACGTCATCCGTTGCGGTACGCCTAACCCCGAGCTGTCCTTTTGCTATTAGCGTCAACGCCGCGGAGGATATCATGTGAATTTGATAGCAAGAGACAGTTTTTGTTTTTTTTCTGTCGTCGCACTGCCCCACAGAGACAAACCACCCCCTCTTGTCACTGATAAGGCCTTAGATAAATGAACGCGCCTCGCTAAAAAATCCATACAGCACAATTTCATTCCCATTACCGCTTTGTATTAAGGCCGCAGCGGCAGCGTCAAACAGTTAGTCATGCCGGCGCGTTTTAGCTCCTTTCTTAATGAGACCGACACGCGGGGAGGGCAGCACACTCATCACTTTTATGCACCCCCTGACGTCCCCATCGCTTTTGCTTTCATTGGCACTCGATGGGCGGTGCAGCGGCCACCTTGGTGAGCATATTTTGTGCTCGCAGATTACTGGGACAGAGCCTACCGCATGTTGGAGCGGGTGGTGAAGAACTACCTGTTGCTCGAAGACCAGGAAGAAGAAGGTATGGCCACCTTCTCTCGCTGCTGTGCGCGCCAACTGCAACGTTTGGTGTGCTTGTCCTCCCCCAAAAATATTTTCCAGCCTCAGGCGAGGATAAGGAAGAGGAGCCCCCCACGGAGCAGCAAAGGTCGGACTCATCCGCACCGCCCGACCCAGCTACATCTTCCCTCAACCCCTCAGAGCCCCTTGACATAAACTCTTGCACCCACGGCCAGCAGCAGCTCGCCCCCAGCAAGACTCCGGCTGTGAGTTTCCGATGGAAAATTACGCTGCAATGAAGCCTCATGTCTGCCAATCATCAGTATGTTGCTTTGCCTTTGGGTTTTTTGTTATTTTTGGTCCATGTGTCTCCTCTTCAGGAGCTGGCTTCCATCCGCAGGCGGGAGCAGCCGGTGAGAGAGGCAGTCGTGGGGAAGAGTCCGGGGGTCTACAGTTGGCTCATCAGAAGGTTCACTTTGAAGCAGCACACACTTGACTGGCCTCTCTCAGGCCTAATTCTGAGTGGAGACCCTGCCCTCCCTCTGCCAGGGGGCCCAAATTGGCTTGATTGGCCCACTTGTCCTAACTGCTTTTTGATGGGTTGTTTGGACTTCCCGACCTTGAGTGTGAAGTGGCCCGCCGCTAAAACCAGCAGCGAGGCTAATTCGATGGGCTCGTTGTAGAGTTTCCACTCAGCGCAACAGCTCACCTCCACGAAAACTACAAAATGAACACGTACGGAACAAAACAAAGCTTCAAATAGTACAGTGCCTTGATACAATGAATCAATTCTCGTCCCCCCCCCACAAAATGTATCTAGGAAGGAAAAGAACACTAATACTGACTCTAAATAAAATATGCTCGTCATGCGTCCATTTATTTTATCATGACAAGTGCAACTATCGACAACTGATCGATTATCACGTCAATTCATAATCATCGTTTTGGAGACCTTGTTGACCTTAACGTTGTCAAGCGGCTCAGAAATTGAGCTTCTCAACGGTAAAAAGGACTATTTTAATTTTGCCTCATGCGGTCGTAAAAGAATATTTTTTTCAGCGGCGAAAAATAATTAAAATGAGTCACTCATGCTGAAAAGGTTGCAACCTACATGTAAGAAATGTCTCGAGGCTTGCACTTTTTTTTCCTTGTCCTTTCTCACCCCAAAATGTAATTACAATTGCGTCTTTTCTTCCGTATGCCCCCGTGGCTTCATCTCGGCGCGCAGAGTCGCCGTCATCCATCCAAACGTGACTCAGCCCCGCAGTATTTGTGCAGAGGATTCCAGACGTGTCTTCTTGTCTGCACTCATCTTCGCCGGGATGCGTCCCAGCTTGCGAGTGTCTCCTTCACGTATTGTCACCGCGCATCACGTAACTGTCGATTAATTGAGTCCCAGGGGCCATCGTTTTAGTTTCCAGGCAACAAAACAAAGTGGATCTTAGGACTCTTAGACTCCTTTCATCTGGGAATCTGCCATAACTTCCACTTGTCATCTCTTTTTTTTTTTTTCATCTTTTTTTCTCAACAGCTCAGATGAATCTCCAGGACACTCAGCGGATACGATTAAAGGTTGTTCCGCCGAGAGCCCTTTTCACATCACAACTTGATTTCTATCTCATTTCTCATCATGGTGGCGTTATTTATAGGTGACAAGCAGCCGCACCAAGCGCCGGCCGGCATCACGCCCCTTTCTGACAGGCGGCCCGGATCCGGCATCAAACCCGTCTTGCCTCCGATCCCGCCTGAACGCAAGACCCCGCAAGTCGGTAGCCCTCTGCCATCGCTCAGCCGCCGCCACCGCCGCCACGTCCAGGCCAGCACGCAAGGATAGCATCACGGTTCTTAAAGACAAGAAGGCACACTGTGATTCATTTTAATTTTAACAGAGCATGAGCGAGTGACAACTGACTGCATGACGGCACATTTCTTACTCTCCTCGCACATCCATCAATAGCTCTGCTCCAAAACAAACAATTGTGCCTCGTCTTTCCATGCTGCCTATGCGCAAACATGTCAGGATACGTTTTATTTTTATTTTTTTTAATGACCCAGTCCTATACTTTGGGTTGCAATTTTAATGGGTCATCAAAGCTAAGATTGCAGTTTTAACGAGTATGACTGTGTGTGCGCGTACACGTCAATTCGGCTTTCAAACAAGGGTTTCAAAGTGTTAACAGGGAGGCGCACCTGGCCATCCATCAATGTCTGTCTTGCTCTGGAGGCAGCAGATGTTACAGGGCCGTCATAATTCTTTGGCAGATATTGTCTGCATGCCTGGGCCCCCCCCCGAGATCTAACCTAGTTACACCGCAGTCGGCGCCGCTTTCTACAAAGTCAGTGTCCACAATCAGTGGCCTTTGTATACAAGGGGCAGCGGCTATTTAAGTCTTTACACACAGTACGAGGAAAACTTGTACTCTCATTCCGTGGTGGATTTTTTATTTATTATTTTTTTGTCTGTACAAAAAAAAAAAAAAAAAACGCTAACTGCTGTTTCACTGGCAGTGGGGATCTGCTGGAAAACAGCAGGACAGGGGGAATTACAGGAAGATAAGACAAAGAAATAACTGCAATCTAATTGACTCGCATGAAAATAAAAGGCATATTTGAATTAGAACGAACAGCTTTTTCCATCAGCGCTATCTACTGGATCTGGTGAGCCATTGTGCCCTTTGCCATTAAATGGATATTTTGGCTAGTTAAGTCGGGTCATGTGTATTTGTACAGCCCGTACTCACACAAGAGTCTCCAAGCCCCCCTCGGCCCCTTGCACACACAATCTGGCTAAGAAAAAATATACATAATTATTTTTGGGGGTGGGGCTTGGAGAATAGATCCCAGATTGGAGGGATTCCCCTTCCCGAAATGACCACTGTCAGGTGTTGTTACTTTAAACAGCATAAGACTCCATGCTGGTGGATGCCGTATCCTGACTGGAACAGCCTCACTTTGCTCAAAGCCAAAGGGTGCAGGGAGAGTAGAGAAGCGACAGTGAAACAGGCCAAAATCTGCAGGGAAATGCAAATATCGAAATGAGTCATGCACCTGTGTGACATCTAAGATGATTGATCAGGCCCCCTTATTTTGACCATCGCTTAATCTTCAGAGTCTCCACAGTATTTGTAACTTTCACTGATGTGTTATGCGACACCAAGGCGATTACGAGGGAATGAATAAACCCCGGAAATCGACTGTGAAAGCCCAATAATATGTTACAGGTGCAGCGTGTTAGTGTGTTTTAGTATTGCCAGCGATATAGCTACACTGAGCAAATATTGGCGTCATGAATCTTGTACCGTTACTCACGGAGCGGCCGCATCGAGTGCTGCATGATGTGGCGCAATGCTCAGTCGCCATAGCAACGGCTCTCTTCCCCTTCCCCTCCCTCTCCGTCCTGGTGCGTGTGGACGTATAACTCCTCGCCGCCTCTTCCCTGCGGACACATTCATTCGCTGCCAGATTCATTGGCTGTCGACTTGCCGGAAACAAAAAAAAAAAAGTTTCTGTTTTAATTAGTTTGGTGCAGTATATGTGTGTCGCCGCGTCATCCATCTATCTGTGTCGCCGCCTCCACCTACACCATCGCCATCCTCTCCGCTGCTCTCTCGTCCTCGTCCACGCGCCCCGCCGGCTCTCCAGTGTAATTAAAGCCAGCCAGTGCGGATAATAGAACCGTAATGGTGTGTAATTGTGATAATCAATACATAGTGCATACTAAAGAAGTCAGCGTTTATAAATTTAGAGCGGAGGAGATGCCGCTTGGTCTCACACGACTCATAAAGCCCGAGTGACCTTGAAGGGGACTTTAACGTCGTTAAATCACATTGAGGCAATAGTCAGCCTACGCACACTGTAGCGGAACTTAGCATAGCGTGAGCACTCTCCAAGGGCAAAAGTGGAAGATGGCGTTGATGTATATCCTTTGTAGTGTTTGTTAAAATTGGTGACGCTATGAGTCTTGACCCCTTCGACCCCTCAGCTTTTGGCCTCAGGGGTTCTGTGGAGGTGGGCCGAAGGGTGGAATGACCTCCACTTGGAAAGCAGGGAGCGGGGTCACCAGCTTGGCTGTGCAGGTAAGGTTACCTCGAGGTGTTTTGAAGATGGATCATTCACTGTCTTTGACGGATGTAGAAGTCAAAAAGTGCATTGTTTTACCATGAGGTAGCAATGATTGAGTTTAATATTTTGAAGTCTTCCCCCAAATGTTTTTTTGTGCGCTTTCATCTGTTTTATCTACTTTCTCACTGATCTGAGCCCCCCACAGTACCCGGCCACTCGCCATCAGCGCCATTGATGCACCGAATGTCCGCCTGTCAAACAGGCGAGCGTCCTTGTGCTTCCCTCTGACTGTGCCGCGCATAGCAAAATAGGTTGACTGCGGGACTTTTCAAAAGCTCGCCATCTGCTTCCCGCCTTAATTTCGCCTCCCGTGCCGTCGTATCGAAACACTGCACTGCAAGTCAGCTCATGGCCACATTCGCCTCCCTGTGTCGGCTGTCGTGTTCCAATGCCTGAACACTTGTATAATAAACAGCAAGCAGCCTCTATCAGCACTTCACCCAGGCTTCCTGCAGCCATTTTCTATTCTAGTGAGCTCCGGCGCAAAAAATTGCAATGACCAGCTCGCAGCAGACTTGTCTCTGCTTGTGTACGTGTGTGTGTAAGTGCTTGTGTCATCCCTCAACCGTGACCGACGCGCAGTTTTATACAACACGCGGAGACACATTCCAGTGAGCTCACTCTTGACAGGTGGAGGTGTAAAAAAAAAGTATATTATTTGCATTGCGATAATGTAAACAATATAGCTAACTAGCTTCATATAGTCTGCTGGGTTTAGAGCGCCTCATTGTCCGCCATGAGTGCGCGCAGGTCACATAGAGAAAGCGCACGTGCAACTTGATTTTATTCATGTTAGATGTGGCAGTCACCGTGTGGACAGCGGCTTTGCATTTCGAACGCCTCGTCGTTGCGGTCTGGAAAAGGCCCGCACGACCCCGTAGATTGGATTTTTCACCATTTTTAAGCCTCGTTTTGTTCATCAAACCAACTTGATACGGTTGTTAACAACTGTCTTCTCTGTGCTATATTTTTGTGTTCACTTTAACAGGGGCTTGAAGTGACGTTCACTCTTTTGGAGCAGGATGGCCACACTCCTTTGGAATGTTCCAGTAAGTTCTTATGTAAAATCAAGCAGTACACGTTTGTTCTTGCTTCCTTGCGTTCTGTTTTCTCAGTGTTGATGGGGTTTAGTGAGCCAATGCGCTTACGTTCATTATTTGGAGATTCTCATGTCGGCTCGGGAGTGGTAATTGGACACACGCTCGTGACTAATTCTCTCGGCTGCGTCTCAATCCTCTGTTCGGGTCTAAAACGCAAACCTCGCCGCGCAACCTCTCTGTTTTGCCTCCCGTTGCCATGACAGCTCGCGTCACAGTCGCAGGCGGCTAATTAAGTGAATTTATCACGGCGGAACCAACAGGGGGGAGAAAAAAAATGTCTTGCATAGCATGGCTGCGCTCTTTACTTGTGTTTGGCCTGCACTTGCTTATGAAACATACTCCAACATGCGTCTTTCTACTCATGCACGCTTTGAGGTGGAGCCAGTCGAAGTGAAGATTTGAGAAGTCACCTGCTCGAAAAGCTGGCACGGGGCGGAAAGCCCAGTGACCCGTGTGCTTTTAAATCGAATTTTAATTGGTCATTAAAACCACACGTGGAAGCCATTTTGAGATGTCATCGCTCGCCCTCGGAAGTTGCACTGTGTTCGTTATTGGGCTGCTGTACAGTAATGCGTCCTTGAATCACATTTCGGGGTGAAATATTGTGCCACATTTAGACTGCCGCAAGGGAAAGGTAAATTGCTCTTGTGGAATGTGGAATGGCCCAATATTTTTGTCCATTTGGCATATTGGCGTAAATGAGCCGTCTTAGTTGTAGTGTTGACTGTAGTGTCTTCCTTCTGGAGCTAGTGACAATCATCTGTTGCCTGCAATGTGTATTCCCAGCGGACCGCACCGCCCACTCTTAAGCCTCCAAACTCTCACACCCTTCATCCTCAACTCCCAGCGGCTTTCCAGATTTATTGCCCCCCCCCCTAAACCTCGCCGCGCAACCTCTCTGTTTTGCCTCCCGTTGCCATGACAGCTCGCGTCACAGTCGCAGGCGGCTAATTAAGTGAATTTATCACGGCGGAACCAACAGGGGGGAGAAAAAAAATGTCTTGCATAGCATGGCTGCGCTCTTTACTTGTGTTTGGCCTGCACTTGCTTATGAAACATACTCCAACATGCGTCTTTCTACTCATGCACGCTTTGAGGTGGAGCCAGTCGAAGTGAAGATTTGAGAAGTCACCTGCTCGAAAAGCTGGCACGGGGCGGAAAGCCCAGTGACCCGTGTGCTTTTAAATCGAATTTTAATTGGTCATTAAAACCACACGTGGAAGCCATTTTGAGATGTCATCGCTCGCCCTCGGAAGTTGCACTGTGTTCGTTATTGGGCTGCTGTACAGTAATGCGTCCTTGAATCACATTTCGGGGTGAAATATTGTGCCACATTTAGACTGCCGCAAGGGAAAGGTAAATTGCTCTTGTGGAATGTGGAATGGCCCAATATTTTTGTCCATTTGGCATATTGGCGTAAATGAGCCGTCTTAGTTGTAGTGTTGACTGTAGTGTCTTCCTTCTGGAGCTAGTGACAATCATCTGTTGCCTGCAATGTGTATTCCCAGCGGACCGCACCGCCCACTCTTAAGCCTCCAAACTCTCACACCCTTCATCCTCAACTCCCAGCGGCTTTCCAGATTTATTGCCCCCCCCCCTTTTTTTTTTTATTTCCTCTTGCTTGTTTTCTTCCTCCTCCTTTGCCTTTTGTTTCCCTTGCCTCCCAATGCACACACGATTGCGTCCATGTTACCCTGCGGCGTGAATTTAATCACAACTGCACCGCCACCTCTTGTCGCCGGGGGAGTGAGCGTGCTCGTGTATGTGCTGGGGAGGGGGTGCGGGGGGGTACGGCGGTTGAACGCAAGCCCACTCGGTGTAAACAGCGCGATTAGTGGTTAATATCCCCCGCCGTGTGAACGCATCCAACAGGTTCCACGCCGCAGCTCTCGTATCCGCGCGCACACCTGCGGCTTCAAGTGTGAACCGCCGATAATTGAGCCTGCGAGAAACGTGACAAAGGTTTACGTGCGCATATTGTGTGTTGGAACGAAGTTTATGAATGACAATCAGGCATTAGGGCGTACTCAGTCATTTAATTATTTTAATATTGCACAAGATGGCAGCGCATAGTGTACTATAGATACATGAGGAAGAGTTTCACAACGAGCTCTGTTAGCTGCATTTTTTTTATTATTTTTTGCAGAAGATAAAGAATATATGATACATCAGGGTTGGCACTGGGTCATGAAACATTTTAGCCAATGTGGCTAAACAGTATAAAAATATAGACACATGAAGAAGAGTTTCAGAACAAGCTCGGTAAGATGCAATATTTTTTTTGCAGAAGATAAAGAATATATGACAAGTATAAACAGTGTAAAAATCCCCTAGCTACATTTGAGTGTCGTTAGCCACAATAAAAAGAGATACTTTTCCCTTCTCTGGTTGAAAAAGTGTCTGTCCTTGTTGTTTTTGATGACCTACATTACAACTCGTGTAAAAACAAAAGCCCCCAAAATGTGTTTGGCAGCATCAGTGTTATCACACTTGCTTTATAGCCCCTTTGCGACTCTTGGAGAGAAGAACACTAACACGCCTGGAGACAACCTCCGGCCCCATGATTTCCTCTTTGAGCGCTCCAGTGGAAGCGGTCCAGGACGCCTCACCCGCAGTCTTGAAACTCTCGTTTGATGTGCAAAAGGTCATCGGCAGGGCAGCCTGTCGTCCGTTGTAGCGCATACGCTTACGTTGCCGTAAAACACAATTTGGTTCGCGTACCGCATTTATTTTGAGACGAAATGGTCCCCAGTAGGTGTGGATCGATGACGACTCAAACTTGACAACATGCTTCTGGCTCGACAACGTGCGGTTTGAGTCCGAGCATGTCAGCGCTCACAGCTGGCCGAAGCCCATTAAAACCGGTCATTGCATTCCTCCAAAGGTGACCCGGTGTCCAATTCCAACAAAGGAACCAAAACGGGGGGGTCGCTTGTAAAACATGATTTAACCCGACTGCTTTTTATTCCTCAAGCCGTTTGCTCTTGGTGGTATTCGGGGCAGGGTCAAAGCGTTTTAAGTCACCCCCGCTTCTTCCCTAAGGGCAGCAAGTTGCGGCAGCCCCCACCCCTCTTTCCAAACCTTTTTTTTTTTTATGCATGTTAGCCAAGCCCCAAAAAAAATTCAAGTGTCATTCATTCATTCACACACACACACACCTACCTCCTCCTTTCACACACACAGATTCATGAACGACTGCCTCACTTGGATTTAAAATTTTTGTGTTTTAGGGGATTTTTCAACCCCTATCTGGAAGTCTTCTGGATAATTCTGATGAACTTGAGCAGAGAGGTAAGTAGAAGGCCCTTCAAAATCCATTCACTTTGCTGCACTTTAATGTGCTGATTTAACAAGCCAAGTGTTAATCTTTTTACAGCAGTGCGTAGTTTAAGCTCATTATATTCTTTTTTTTTTGTGTGTGTGTGATTATGGATGCACTTGCATGTCTTGCACGCCTGCACTATTGCAAACACGTTGTTGTCTGTGTTGCTCGGCTGCTCCTTCAAACTTTCTGCTTTTGGCTTTCAAAATCTGAATTACATCGCCGTCGTCTTTTCCTTTTTTTTTTTTTTTTTTCTGCCACTAACCGTCTCGCGGGGATAATCCATTCCGAAAGGTGGCGAGGTGGAAAATGCCATTATGGAGAAAGAGCTGACGTACGGCTACACTCGCAAGGCCGCCGCCGTGTGCGAGAGCAGGAGAGAGAGAGAAAGAAAGAGAGTGAGCGAGAAAGAAGCAGATAACACCGAGTGAGTCCGTGAAGTTCGTTTTGTAATATTGTTTAATCTTCTCGGGGCAGCGATAAACGCCAAGTGTTGCGCCACCGCGTTGTTAATATGAACCATGGCGGCATTTTTGATTGCGGCTGTCGGTTGCCCCTGTGCTTGAGACACGACTAAGGCCACAAAAGTAAAAACGACCGCAGCATTTTGTGGTATATTTAAGCGTGCCGGCTGTCATTCATAAAATCCTCCACACCTGAGTGGCTGCTCTCTGCGCGAATAAGATACATGCAGAGACATATCTGCATCGGTATGCGAGGAGGAGGTGAAGTGCGGAGTTGCGCGGGCCCTGCCAGCCCGCTCTGGCTCGCACAGGTTGTAAATGTCATCCAGCCTTCAGCCAGGCGGTCAAAGCACGGCGAGGAATTTCCCCGAATGACTCCCCATCGAGCCCAATCACTTTTTATGGCACTTTTACGCTTGTGTTAATCGGCCGAGGCGGACTGACAAAAATGGGGATGAAAGAGTTGGGACATGCCTTTTCATTGCCCCTGTCGCATCTGTTTTCGTCGGCCTGCCAAGAAATTTTGGACCTTTGGACACAATTTGGCATCGCTTTTAATCACAGAACACAATATTCTTTGGGTCTTGAAAGATTTCTTTTTTTTGTCAAGTATGTCGTCCAATTGAATAAGTCGCACCTCAATAGACACCTGGTAGTCTCTGAAGTAAAGTAAAAGAATTGCGGCGCTATCTTGGATGTTCTTGTTGTCTGTTCATTCAGATTTGTCACGCTTGTGTGCATCATCTTCTCGGGAAATAATGAAGCTGTCAGTCTTCTCGAGCTCAGCCGATATGACCGCACACGTCGTCCCATTTTCATTCACAAAAGAAAACACTCCATATTTATACATGCATGAAATCCCAAGCACATCCGTTATCATCATCAAACATCCTCCATCAGGAAAGGTGAAACATCGTACCTAAATATTACCCCTGCCTTGCCACAAAAAAAGAAAACAAAGGCTCAGTTGAGTCCACCTCTGCAATGTGAGATGTCCCCTTTTGGATTATTGGGGTCATAAATTCCAAACAGCGGGTTTGTTTAGACGCCGCAGTAATTGCCTCTGATAGCTGGCGCAGAATCAAATGATTTAAAAAGCTGCTGTGTGAAACTTGTACACCTTTTTTGCCACCGTTGGAATGTGCTGAAAAACAATCTTTTTATTATCCCCCTCTCGCCTTTATTCGGACAAGATGCAATTAATCGATCATAAATAGTGTGCGATTTGCATGCGCCCCAGCAATGCGCGTTTGCCGGGGTGCCCGACTCCCAGCAAGTTAAACACAATGTTTAAAAAAAAAAAATGGCTGCTCATGTTTTATCTCTCTTTGACTTTCCCTGTCTCAGATAAGAGGGAAGAAGCGCGGGAATTGATGATCCCCGGAGCGCCGTCCTGGAAGGGGATTTGTGAGGCGAGGCGGGCGGGAGGAGGAGCGGGTGATCGGAACGGGGCGGAGAGGACGAGCGAGAGAAGAGTATGGGCCCCTCTTCCGTGTGCAGGGTTCTCCTGTTGCTTTGCCTCCTGTGTCGTCGGAGCGTCACGGCACAAGCCGAGGGTATGACATCACTCTTCCCCTGCCTCCGTGGAAAGTAACACACCGGCTGAATTGGGATCAATAAAACGGCACCTTATTTAACTCTCCTTGCTCCACTTTGATTGCCCACCTCATTTCAGGACACGCCATTTAAAAAGTGCTTGAGGAGGCGGGCGAACCGCCCGCATAGCGTGCGGTGTTTACCTTAGTATTCTAAGCGCTTCTCGTTGCTGTGCTAAAGTTTTAGTGCCGGAGTGTTTGGAATATTGATGCTCTTTTTGGGCTGACTTGTGTGTCAATAAGCATTCATGGGAGTTTGTGGAGCTTGCTGCAGATGTGAGCAGGCGCACGTGATGAGGCAAGACTGCCATCTAGTGACAAGACGAGTATGAAGCTGTTGGTGGATTCAGCAGCCTTGGACATTCTGTGAAATTCTTTTTTTGGGGTTCGAATTTAAATTTGGACTGCTGGCTTTGTTTTGTTTTTTTTTTCCCCTCATTCAAAGCCTATAGCGAAATTTTATTTGTAGCCTGCAGGACAGTTGTGCAAGCAGACATCGTTTTCCTGGTGGACGAGTCTTCGAGCGTCGGCACAGGTGGCTTCTCCGCGATGAAAGACTTCATCTCGGAGATGCTCTCCTCCTTCAAGGACAGCCCCGTGGGAGCCGAGGGCATCCGTTTCGGAGTCACCGTCTTCGGGGACGTCCCCAGGTAAAAGTCAACATGCAAGCGCGTCACTTTTGGATTGCGCCCAGCTTCCTGTTTTGGCTCCCAGGATGCGAATCGCCTTGACGGACTACAGCTCCCTGGAGGAGGTGCTCGGGGCGGTCAGGATGCTTCCCTATGAAGGCGGAGCCAGGAAGATGGGCGCCGCCCTGCAATTTCTCGTACACCACGTTTTCAGCGCCGCCATCAGTCGCGACCACGCACCCAAGGTACTTGTGAGGCCACCATGATTAAGTACAACACATACATTGGTGAAGCAATGAAAGGCCATCCATTTTTAGACAGCAAAAAAAAAAAAAAAGAGAGAAAAAGCGCTTTAAAGTCAGCCGCCTGCGCCAGACGGCAACTAAACTTGTCAAGTGATAAAATGTGAAGTATTTTCCTTCTCTATCAGTGGCGGGGAGACTCGAAGTAACGCTGCCGGTTAGCATTCCCATCAACCCGCTATCTTCTGAGTGTGCGTGTGAATAATTTTGCACTTGACGTGGGAAGGCAGCGGGGAGAGGATTAGGTTGATATATTGAATTTGTACCGGCGGGGCGCATGCGAGCGGCAGCCACAATCTCGTATTGATGCTGTCCTGCCTTCTTCTTCTTCTTTCTTGAACTTTCCATGAACTTTGCTTAATTTTTATGAATGAGCAAATAGCTAGTCTCGGTCGCATGCGTGAATCCCGCTTGTTCTTTTCGCTTGATTTATTCAATTATGAATTCAATTATAAACTAAACCATGAACAAATCTGTGGGGGGGCTTTAATGAGTGTGATGCTGTTTTTAAATTACTTTTTCTTTTTCTCCCAAACAGTGGTGTATTAATTATTTAGCTACATAACTGTGCAAATGTTTAAACTGTAGAATGGATTGGAACAGTAAAACAAACAGTCGCTCAATCTTGATGGGACTTTAATCTTTTTTGTTTAATTGAGCTGAAATACATGGTGTGTTTCTGGAAATTGGAACAAGGACATTTTCATCGGGAATACAGTGGTGCCCAGATACGAGCCGTTGTTCAGCCGATTTTCGACTCTCTGACAGTTTAACATGACTGCACTCAAGCAGCAATTTGGCAAAAAGTAGACAACTTGTCAAAAAAAAAGCTGAGGCTCCAAACTGTTGATTGCCTCTCCCAATTAGTTTATTATCCAACCAAACATAAAGCAGAGACAATTACAGTATAACTATTTAGCTTCATGCTAACAAACAATGCAGAACGCCACAGATGGGTTAGCAAAAAGCTCCAGTGTCGCGATGTCATAATCCTTCAAGCGGCAGATACTTGAACACAGTGGTGCAACACATGAAGACGGTATAGCGCTCACAGGTATTCTTTATCCTCTGCGAAGAACAACTATGACTGCAGATTACTGGAGAGAGACCATCTCTCTCTATGTCCAAAAGTCTGCATTATACGTGATCACTTTTTTTCGGTGTTATTTTTACGATGTGTGAATTATATAAAACGCTATTTTACCCATTTAAAAAAAAAACACTAACACTGACTGAGACAGACACCTGAATACACCCTTGACTGCCTCCGCTTTCTCTTTAGGTGGCCATTTTGATCACAAACGGACCTTCGGACGACCCCTTTGACGCCGCCGCCAAAGAAGTGGCCGACAATGGGATTTCGCTTTATGCTGTCGGTGAGTCCGGATTGTGAATTCTCTCAACATCCCCACTGCAGTGGTCCCCGCAGATCTTAGCCGGGCGGCCGCCATCTCACCCGCTGTCAGAAATTCATGCCCTGTACAGTTGCAATTCATTGGATTCCTCCCCTGAACCTTGTGATTGTGAGAGAATCATATTTCAAAGTGCACTCGCGCAAATATATACAATCCATATGCAGCACACTCACTCGCCACAATAAGAGGTAAAGCGTGCCTCCATATGTATTCCTGAAGAAGTGCTTCATTCAACCATACGTCCACTTGCACTCCTTTCCCTCACTCACATGCGCAGCGGCCACGCATACATCTCGCTCCCCTTGCTGCGAGCGCTGCAATAATTACCGCTCATTAGCCAATCGCTCTCTAATTGCGCCCATTATTCACCGGGCGATTCATCTGTACACCTCTGACACCCGAGTGGCGCTCCTCTTATTCATCACCACCGCGGCGAAGCAAACCTGCGGGTCCAGGCATGTCAACAAACATCAAAAAGCAAACGACAGTCTCGCGGCGCGTACGGACTTCATGAGTCAGTGCCGCAGGGCAAATTGGTGAAAGCCCTATCATGCCGGAACCAATTGAAAGACTCCTTTGAACATCCATGTGCACAAATAATCTAAAGTAAACAACGTTTAAACGCGTACGCCTGAGTCAGCTTGTAGAAAATCTGCTGTTTCGTTGTTTATTTGATGGCTGAAGGCTTTGCACAGACTTCACCAGTGAAGCAATTGAAAATGCCACAGCTCTCCCCAGTGGAAGAAATTATGTAGTGCTAAAATAGTGATCCTCATCCTTTTTGTGTTCAGGCGTGAGGGGAGCTGAGGAGGCCGAGCTGAGGACGACGGTGTCCCAGCCGCATGAGGAGCACCTCTTGATGGGTGCTGACTTCCCCCTATTGGAGGCCGTCCTCCCCAAATTGTCTCGCCGAGTGTGTTTCACCGCCTCCGAGCCGCCGCGCCCCGTCAAAATCTTCCTGCCCGGTGAGAGAGACGTGCATAGCATCCAAAATACAATACATAAAATGAATGTAATTAACATGCTTTTCTCTTTTTGGAATCTGTTTCACGGACTCCTCGCGTCCAGTCAAAGAGCCCATCTTGGGTCCAAGAGATCTGCGGGTGAGCGAGCTGGCCTACGGCTCCCTCAGACTGACGTGGACGGCGGCCACGGGGGACGTCACGGGCTACCGACTCACGGTCGTCCCTCTCAGCTCCAGAGGACAACCCGTCAACGCGCAGCAGAGACAGGTGAGGAGGTGGGAAAGGTCCGCACATCTGGGCCAGATGTTTATTTTGGCCTCTGCTCCCTTAAGATTGGTCTGAAGGCAGACGTGACGACCATCGTGGTGGCAGAGCTCAACCCAAACACGTCCTATTCCCTGACTGTGTCTGCCATATATCCCAGTCTCATCGGAGAGTCTGCGACGACTACTGCCCAGACGAGTAAGTGGTAAAATCGCCAAATGTAACTTTACGCCATGAGCACCAAGTCTTGTTTTTCAGCGCCATTGCCTCAAGTGTTAAATTTCCGAGTGATCGAAGAGGGTCTTTTCTCGCTACGTCTGGGCTGGACGCCTCCTCTCAAGAAGCTTGACGGATTCAGGGTTCTCATCCCAAGATGTACGAAAACAACATGCATTGTGATTGAAGCTGCTTGTATTTTCTATGGATTGACATTGTACAGTTTCTCAAATGCAGCCGACCGACCAGGCTTCGTGTACGAGCAGCTGCTCCCGGGAGACGCCTCCTCACACGTGATTGACAGCCTGGAGGAGGACAAAAAGTACAACATCAGTATTTTGGCGGTTTACCCACAAGGGCTGAGTGAACCTGTTTCCGTCGTGGGAAAGACATGTAACTATTATTACATCTGAATTCCATGACAATAATTACCATGCTTGACACTAAATGTCATGAGATAAAACAAAATGGATACAAATTTTACCCTTGGTGTGACGCAATGCTTTTTAAACCACAATTCCGTTGTAGTACTGCAACGTGTCCACAAGAGGGTAATGTTGTTCTATGCTAGATTTCTGATGTCTTTTTTTTTTTTTTTTTTTTTTTTTTTTTGAGTGTGTGCAGGGATTTCGGATTCATCATGTTACTCCAAAAGACGCAGCTTTATGTTCTCTGATCAGATATTTATTTATTTGTATTTTAACATCCTCTTTTTTTGGGTTGGATTTGTTTGTGTATTTATAGTGAAGCTGGTCACAATTCAAGAACTCCTGGTCCAGAATGCAACCACTGACACTGTGCAAGCCAAATGGACGTCAGTTAAAGGCGCCACGGGATACCGTCTCACATGGGCGTCGCCAGGTAACGCTGCCCGACAAATACGACACCAATGCCAATATTTGCTATGCCACTTACAATGTGTCGTAATGCGTTGCTGTCAGAGGGCCACATCGAGAACATCAACCTCAGGGACACCTTTGACTTCTACATGATCCAGGGCCTCCACGCGGGCGCCGAGTACACCATCACCATGAACCCCATCTTTGGTGACATCGAAGGGCCCGTCACCTCCGCCAAAGTCAAGACATGTAACTATACTGCCCTAGAAAGAAAGCAAGAGTGATGGACTTTTCCATGTAATTACTCCTGATCACCCCTGTCAGTGGAAAGCAGTGCGGTGCAGACCCTGAAGGTGTCAGCTGTGAGCACCAGCGCCGCTGTCATCACGTGGAACAGCGTGCCTGGCGCCACTGGGTACCGACTGGCCTGGGGACCCACTATAGGTGGGTTGTAAGTTGGAATGGTCCCGGCAAGAGCTGCCTCTTATGCGTCATGTCGTTTCTCAGAGTTTGTAGGTCGGGACCGTCCCAGGCAGGTGGCTCTGAACGGCACCACCACTGAGTACCAGCTGAAGAATGTCGCCCATGACACGGAGTACGCCCTGACTCTCTATGTGCTCTTTGGATCGGTGGTCGGGCCTGGCATCACCGCCACCTTCCGAACATGTCAGTACCTGTGTTTAAGATGGGTCGTAGCAATAGATATACCCAAATATTAGCATCGAAAGACGGATACTGATGTTTTGTCTCGTTCACTCTCAGCTCCTCTTGGTTACGTGTCCAGCTTTGAGGTAACCGCCTACACCAGCACCACCATAGAAGTGCAGTGGAGTCCAATAGTTGGCGCTACGGAGTACAAACTTTCCTGGAACACTGGTAAATGTTGTTGTCGCTAGCATCCACCTTCCCCCTCCCAAGGCTGAATTTTGTCACACATGTGCATCTCTACGTTTGCAGACAGCGGCAGCCCCCAGTCACGCTACTTGGACCACAGCGTTCTGTCCTATCACATCACGGACCTGAGCCCTCACACCACCTACACCATCACAGTCCGTGCAATATATGGCAACACGGAGGGGCCTGAAATTTCCTTAAGTCAAGTCACAGGTAGTGAACAATTGGATCTTCCTCTTGGCCCCAGTGGAGATTTCGGGATGTAGGACCTGCCTTGATTGCTTGTTTAATTCGGCAGCGGCTGCCTTGGACTCAGAACCGCCCCAACTGGTGAAGGAAGTCAGAGTTGTGGACACTGGTGTTAACTCTGTCACCCTCTCCTGGAAACAAACACCTGGTGCAACCGGCTACAAAGTCTCCTGGATCCACTTCATGGGTGAGATTCTGTGTATCTTGTGCTCAGAATTGCTGTGGCTCGTTTTCAGCACCAGGTGGGCATTAGTGGTCTTGCCCTCGCGTGGTTTCAATCCTATTTGGCAGGCAGGTCTTTTTGTGTTATGCTTGGTTGCTCTGAATCCCACTCTTGCTCCGCTGTCGTTTGGTGCCCCACATGGTTCAATTTTGGGGCCCCTGGTGTTTATTTTATTTGCTCAATTGGAAACCAATTATACATTGGATGACAAATTGGTGCTGTGGTTAAATCTAGCTTTTTTTTAAACTTTGGGCAGCTGGCGAAGGTAAAGCCTTTCTTTTCACAATAACACTTAGTTATCCATGCCTTTGTTCCATCTAGGGGGAGAAGAGAAGTCCCATATGGTACCAGCTGGTGTTACAACCTTCACTATCCAGAACCTACGCGAGGGCTCGGCCTACAAGATCCAAGTGTCCTCCATGGCGGGCACCCGGGAGGGAAGCTCTGTCCTGGTCACAGCACGGACCTGTGAGCCATTCTCATAAAAGTTTCTCGACGTGAAGACCATAACGAATACACCCTTTTAACTTTTCTCTCATTTGCTGGACTATAGCGGACCTTCCAAAAGTGACTGGCTTCTCAGCAATAAACACGACGGACAGCAGCACTGTTCTGAGCTGGAACCGAGTGACGGGTGTCTCCGGGTACCGTCTAAGCTGGAGGCACATCTCAGGTCTGGAGCCATCAACGTGTCATTCTGATGTGCTGTACTCATCCTTGTTTATTGTGCCTTACTCATCTTACTGTTAACTCTGAGTGTTGTTTTGTCTCTAAATCGATCTTCAAATCGTCCCCCAGAGTTTGAAGCTGATATGCCTTGCATGTCATGTTGATGCAACGAGTGTATTAAATTGCAGGGTAAACACTCTCAAGTGGTGGATTGAAGCACATTTGATTTTGTCATATTCTCCTTTCATTGTCTTTGTCTGTATTTTGGCAGGAGCTTTTAATAACCGGTAACCCCCCCGCAAAAAAAAAAAAAAAAAAAGATGAAGTGAATTGCCTCTGGAGAGTTGTGAAATAATGACATGTTTTGTTTCAGTGTTTGAGACCAAAAAAGAGACGCTGGGTCTTAGTTTCACCTCCTTTAAAGTCGGTGACCTCCTGTATGGCAGAACATATATTTTCTCCATTCGGCCTTTGTATGGGCAAGTGGAGGGACCGGTCAGCACCGTATACCAGAGGATTGGTAAGGAAGTCTCATAAGACTCGTGGACTTTTTTTTTTTTTTTTTTTTTTTTTTTTTTAATGTAATGATTGCATATTTCGCTACCGTGCATTTCAGTGGGACAGCATCCTTCAACGTCACAGCCAACAACGGTGGCCCCGTATGTCACAGCCAGCACCTCAACCCCTCAGAGAACCACTCGAAGCACCGAGCACCCTATTGTGCTGCCCATTACTACAGTGAAGACGACCCCAGTTCATCCAACAGCGGCCTCCCCGCAGTTCACACCGCCACGCGCAGTGACTCCTGCTCCATCGAGAGCAGGTATTTTATTTTGGCCCTCATCATGCTCTGATTGCCGACTCACATATTTGGCCTTTTTGCCAGAGTGCGGCCGGAGCAAAGTGGACATTGTGTTCCTGGTGGATGAGTCGTCCAGCATCGGCGCCAACAACTTCGACAAGATGAAGGACTTCATATTCCGCGTGGTCACCTACTTCCCGGTCATCGGCCCCAAAGGCACGCAAGTTAGTGTCCGCTAACTGAACTACACTTCATCCAGCTCAAGGGGTGGGAATTACGAACATAATCAGGTTGAAATTCTCTCTTCTGCCTTTCCAGATAGCCGTGGTTCATTTCAGCGATGAGCCTCGAATTGAATTCCGACTCAACGATCATAAAGACCGGAACTCCGTGCTTTGGGCACTCACGGGGTTACGCTACGGAGGGGGCAACACCAAGACAGGTTTGTGCCACACAAATCCCCAACCACGCATTTGGAGGAATCAAATTTCTCGAACTTTGATGCCTGTCTAAACGCAGGGAAGGGCATCAGCTATGTCCTGCAGGAAATGTTTCAGGAGTCTCTAGGCATGAGGCAGGATGTCGCCCATGTTCTGGTGCTGATAACAGACGGCAGGGCGCAGGACAACGTGGAGCCCCCCTCCAGGATCGCCCGCGCTCTTGGTCAGTCAAAGGTCCCATCAGGGTTTCAAGCTTCGTCCTCATTCCACGTTAAATCTTCATGTTACGTTTCACGCAGGCGTCAGCATCCTGGCGGTGGGCGTCGCCAATGCCGACCTGCAAGAGCTGCGTAAAGTCGCGGCCCCCGGCAGGTACAAGAATGTCTTCTACTCGCCGACCTTTGACGACTTTCCCTCCGTCGAGAGAGAATTCATCGGGAGCATCTGCGGCGAGGAGCTGCGCTCCGAGTTCAAGCTGCGCCTGGATGAGGAGGTGAAAGGAGAACTTTTCATTTTTGTGCTTGAATATCACTTCAGTTTCCCCCGCGTTTTGTTTTGGTTTTTTTTTTGACTCAGCTGGACACGCCCACTGATGACCCAACGGAGTTGGCAAAACCTCAGGCCCCCTGCCAATGTATCAAGGTCGGTCAATCAGGTGCAATACATCAAACGTTTCAAACACAATCAGTGAAAATGTCATGAATTTGTTTTTTTCCGGTGTCTTTCTCAGGGCCAGAAAGGAGAAAGGGTGAGATTAAATTCGACAATTTTGCGTGTCAAAACAATATTGATGTGTATGGACTTTACTCTTTCAGGGCGATGGTGTAGGAGGCGGTCTGGTAAGTTTGACTCCAAATATTTTATATTTCTGATCATTTTCAACACCACCTGAGACATTTGTTTTTTTTGGGGTTTTTTTTGGTAGCGATTTAGGCAAACTCCCGGGCACTTTGATCCTTTCACCTCGACCAAGGGAGAGACGGGTGAAAAGGCAAGCTGTGCACACTCACGGACAAATCAAATCTGGATTTTTTTTTTTTTTTTTTTTTTTTTACTGGAGCGTGATGTTGTTTCATTTGATTAATATTTTTTTGCCGACGCGTTGGCCATCTTGCTTTGACAGGGACCTCCCGGAACGGACGGCGTTCCTGGGCTGCCCGGACGCCCTGGACGAACCGGACCCCCAGGTTCCGCCGGGCAACGGGTAAGTGAATTCACAAGAGAACAAACTCGGCCTAAGTTTATTTGTTTTAACACGTGTCGTCATTGTTTTCTGCAATGCATCTTTTCGTCTTTTTCAGGGCACTCCAGGCATACCGGGCGATACGGTAAAACTTGAATGATGAGTAAAATGTCTTGAATGAAATGATGACTATTCTTGTCTTCTCACAGGGTCCTCGTGGTCTCACCGGTCCCAAAGGACAGAGAGGAGAGAGAGTAAGTTTTGGGATATTTTAATGTATTTTTGGAACACTCGTGAGGAAATCAGTATGACGTGTCTCATCACAGGGAGAGCCTGGTTACGTGATCGCCGCCCCAGATGCAAACTTCGTCCCCGGGCAAAAAGGAGAACCAGGATCTTCGGTGAGACACCCGCTCAACAGTTTTGGGAGATTTTCCCAGAATGAATTTTGGCCTGATGAAATGTAATGTGACAGGGTCCCCAGGGACCTCCTGGTATTCCTGGACTCATCGGAGTCCCGGGTCTGCCTGGTCCAGCAGGACCACCAGGAATATCTATCAAGGTAAGGAAAGATTAGATGTCCAGATGACGGGTTTTAGATGTACAGCCAATCTTATGCATGACGTCTTTTGAAGGGGGACCTCGGAGAGCCAGGAGAAAAGGTACACCAGAATTCTGCTGCAGCTTTCGTTGGACTTGAAATGACATCCTCATATGTTCGTTTGAAAGGGTTTACGAGGGAAGCCGGGCACGAAGGGCGACACAGGAGAAGCCGGGAGCATCGTGAGTGCAGATACGATCTCCCGTCAATGCGCTTTTCAAAAACGATTCATCTTTTTTTCTGTTTCCCAACCAACCGTCAAGGGTATGGCAGGGTTGCCCGGTCCAATCGGCATCAGCGGCGTGCCTGGTTTACCGGGTCCGAAAGGAGAGAAGGTAAACAATGTCAACGAACGTCATCTTGTTCTCAAAATGTGTTGACCCTCTCGAAATGTGAACTTTTGCAGGGTGAATGCGGACAGAGCTTTTTAGGGGGTCAAGGCCTTCGCGGAGAGCCGGGGGAGAAGGTACCACAAGCAAAATTGCTCTTTTGTTCTCTCATACGCCCTCTCCTGGGCATATTTGCACACGGAATTGCTTTGACATGCCGATGTCTTAGCCGTTCTTTGTTCTGCGGTCATTCGTGTTCAGCATTTGCGGTGACTGGACTTTGTAGGCATTGATAAGTGGACCGCGATCCTACCATCATACATATTTCAATACAGTTTTGGGGTTTTTTTTTGCAGGGAAACGTGGGCATTGCAGGACCAATCGGCCCAAAGGTACTCAATACTGACATTTCATTTCGGTTGATTTCGTTTTTATTTGGGATGATATCGTGCATCTGTCCAGGGTGAACTTGGAGAACAAGGCACCCAAGGAGCTGTTGGACCTCGGGTGCGTATGTCATGATTGACCGTCCCACCCATTCATATTTGACTTAATGCTAACGAGATTAGCGCGCTAACAGCTGCTTTTTGATTTTAGCGAAATCAGAATAACTAATTGATCGCCAGTGTTTTATTTTGTCCGCAGGGGAAAAAGGGGTTCAAAGGGGAGCAAGGGGACAAGGTGAGTCCACATCTGCACGCGCGCTCTCATCTGTAATGCACACTCGACGGAAAAATACAAATGTCCCGATCCATTTTGTCGAAGCAAATGACTCATCAGCCAGACTAACAGACGGAAACCTAAAGTGAGTCTCAAATGAAGAAATGCATTCCTTTTTAGGGAGAACAAGGCGAGAGGGGGCCCAGTGGACCGCAAGGACCAACGGTGAGTGTGATTAGCGATGATGACAAAATGCATTTTATATTTGACCAACGAGGCCGAGGCATTACGGTATATAATCCCTTGAATCTCTGAAATTAGCCTCCGTCAGAGAAGCCGGCGAAGAGCCAAATCGGCAAAGCCTCAATGGATGTCTCTCGCGCGTTTTTGTCCCGCGTCACTGAATTTAATTTGAGGCGACCCCCCCACCCCACCCCTCACCTCGCTCACCTCACCTCCCCTCCCGGTGAGGAGGTCGTCACAAAGATGCTATCTGGCTGTTTTCTTTAATGCCCTTTTTTGTTGAACGCTTCTTGAAAAGGTCTCCGAGATAACCGCTAATTGCGTCACCTCACACAAAATTATTTCATTTGCGATATGTCATGCTATGGAAGGGGAAATGAGCCAACCAAGACGCATAAACCATTTTTTTCCCAATTATCCAGAAGCCTTTACAAAGATGATAATGCTCAGTGTTTATTATTTTGTTTGTAGAATATATCGCGATGAATGTATGCACGATGTCAAAGTTATACACAGTGTGCCTTATTATTTCTTCCAGGGACCAACAGGACCGATTGGCCTTAAGGGAGATGCGGGACCAAGAGGAGCCCCCGGCGACACTGCCAAGGGTGTAAGACTACAATTTGCAATGTTTCTTTTGTTTATTTTTTCTCGGGTGCTAATTAGCAATGTCGTATTTGTGTCCCATCATAACAGGTCATCGGTCCAACCGGCAAAAAGGGCATCCGGGTGAGTGCGTCATGCTGTTTGTGAAAGCGCATCTGTCAGTTCACGGGGTAGCGATTATTATTTTACAAGGCGGCGCGTTCTCCTGCGGGCCCGCCAATCAAACGCAATTAAGAGTTTCTCTCATTAGCTTTGTGCAGTTGGACTGAATGACTCAGTGAGCGCAACCCCCGTCAGAGTCGCTCGTTTCCTTTTGAAAAGTCCCCAAATGATGTGTCGACATTTCCCGTCCAACAGGGAGACGTCGGTCCAATCGGTCCCGTGGGCCCTCTGGGAAAAAAAGGGGAACAAGGAGACAAAGGAGAAAAGGTTGGATGGTTAAAAAGTGCAAATTGAGAATGTGCAGCTTGAGTTGAATTGATGTGTGCCTTTAGGGGAGTCCTGGTTTTGGAATTCCAGGACAGGGGGGACCAAAAGGGGAAAATGGCGAGCGGGTGAGTCCCTAAATACCTCAGCCGCGATTTTGTTGCTACATTCTTGCTTTTTTTTTTTTTTTTTTTTTTTTATTTTTTTTATAATATGTATTGCTATCATTCCCAGGGAAATGTTGGTTTATCTGGAAAACCAGGAGCAAAGGTATTGTAAGCAATCGATATAACGTGTATAAACAAAAACAAAAGAAATTGCCTGACACAAAAAATGTTTCCGATTTTTGGTCTTGCGTCATCCATGTCATTCTCCTGAACAGGGACAGGACGGCTCCAAAGGTGACAAGGGGGACGCGGGCTCACCGGGAAATCCCGGAGAAGCTGGCTTAAGAGGTAAAGATGTAAGTAAATCACATGAGGTTGTCCCAGCCATCATAACAGGCAGCAAAAAGTCACATTTCGGTGTCCCTCGTGTCATTTTCCAGGGCCGTATGACAAGTGTTGTTGTTGTTGTGTGTGTGTGTGTGTGTGTGTATGTGTGTCTGTAGGGTGGTGCCGGAGTTAAAGGAGAACAAGGGATGAAGGTGCCCTACCAGCCCCACCCCCACAAAAAAAAGAAAAAGACAAAAAAAAAAAATATTGCAACATGCCAAAACATAACATTTTCCTAAACTCGTTTTGTCCTTTGCAGGGGGAGCGAGGACCGCAAGGAGCATCTGGTGACCCAGGACAGAGGGTATTTTTTTTTTCACCCCTTGGGGTTTTGACAAAAATATGAACCAGCAAGTCAAGGAAATGAACTTAAACTGGTGATGTTTGATTCAATTTTCACTCAGGGCCCACTCGGGCTCCCGGGGCAACCGGGAGCGCGGGGAGAGAAAGGAGATATTGGAAGCGCTGGCCTGCCTGTAAGACCTTCTGCAATTAAAAGAATAAAGCATCTTGGAGCGTAATTGTCGCTCGTCAATGCTAACATTTCATGTTTACCTGTAATGAAATTTCTTTGTCTTCCTCCAGGGGCTCGATGGAGCAAATGGCGACAAAGGCGAGCCGGTGTGTGTGTGTGTGTTTGAGTTGATGATGCCTTTGGCGTCTTTCTTGTTCTGATCTGCCGCTTTGCTTTGTCATTGCGATTGCTATTTTGATATCTTTGTTTCGGCTTTTATTGCGCGTGTCACTCTTCAGCGCACCTTCTATTTCCTGCAAATATTGCCCGCGACGTTCTATTGATGTGATTTAAACAGGTTTTTTTTTTTTAATCTCTCTCTGTGCCCGTATGTGTGTGCCTGCTGTCGTCACAAAGGGAAAACCTGGACCTCCGGGAACGCAAGTAAACAAACCTTTTTATCGTCATGTGTGACAGCTTCTCATCAGTCCAGTCATGTTTAACAGGCCCATTTGTTTTGCGGCGGCGCTCGTAAAGTCGTTAAAGCGCCAAACAAGAAATGAACGCTCAATTTTTTTTTTTTTTTGCCAGGCGGTACGAGACAATATCTTCGCCCGAGTGATCAAGGTGTCTTTTATCGATATCACATTTGTTTTATTTTCCCCGCGGAATTTTCTTCTCATGTCTCCTCTATAAACGGCTTATTGTGTTTCCGTCAGGGCGAGCCGGGTGAACCGGGTTTAAGAGGAGAAATCGGCCTGCCCGGACCGAGAGTGAGCCTCCTAATTTCGTAAAGAAATGTGTACATTGGGCTCTTGGGAGCCATTGAAGGTTTGTGTGAAACGTGTATCTTCAAACTTCATGTCTTCGCTTTGTTGGCAGGGTCCTGAGGGTAAACCCGGACAACCAGGATCGTCATTGGTGAGTGTCCAATTATTTTTTATTTTTTTTAGATCGTGAGCGGTAATTGTTAAAATTATTGACACTTTGCGCAGGGTGATTCCGGCCTTCACGGTACACCGGGAAAACCGGGCGAAAAGGTCATGTCAGCCTCCCCGCCCACGCACACGTCCACTTTCCTAAACGCCTAATGTTACTTTTATTTGAACTGCAGGGGGAGCGGGGACCAAAAGGAGAGCCTGGCGCAGTAAGTGTACAAACGACGCAGTGGGGAAAGACTTTTGATCCTTTGATGCACAGTTTGATTGCCTCACACTTGTGCTTTTTGGTAGACGGGCGAGAGAGGCGAACAGGGCCGCATCGGGATCGCCGGAATGCCGGGATTACCGGGAACTCCGGTGAAGCCCGTTAGAAGAACCGTAGATTCTTCCGAGAATGAGAGGCATCCTGCCGTGCGGTGTTCACCGATTGTTCTCTTTGCTTTCCCAGGGACGAGCTGGCATCGACGGCAAGCGAGGACTCCCGGGGAAAGATGTGAGGACCATTTCGGCGTACCGACCGTTTGGTTGCGCTGGAGTGATTAACATGAGTTTCTTTTTTTTTTTCAGGGGGAGGGAGGACCAAAAGGGGAAGAAGGCAAAAAGGTCCCCCACGTGTGTCACAGACAACTAAGAAAAAGTATGAGTTGGGTTTTCCTCTAGACATTCATGGTTTGCTCTCATTCCAGGGAGAGAAAGGCGACACGGGGGCAAACGTAAGTGGGTTTGAAGTTGAAAATCATGGCGGCAAAGGGAGCAAAAACTTGAGTCTCGCTGTTGAATGACAGGGTAGAGACGGCAGCAAAGGAGACCCGGGACCGCCAGGTTTACCCGGGAAACAGGTCCTTGTCACCGCAGAGGTAAAAGAAACACGTTCACCTCGCCGACTTTTGCGTCAAATACAACTTCCGGGACGCCCCGTTCGCAGGGCGCCACCATCGACGAAATCCGCCAAGCCTTTCCCGTCCCCATGGGTCCTCCGGGAGCTACCGTGAGTTTCTCGCCCACCCCGGCGCTTGTTGCCGTCGTGCCCAGTCATTGCCCAAGCAAATATCGCCTTCCTCTTCTCTCGTTTGTGTTCAGGGCTCGCCGGGAATGAAGGTAGCACACAAACGGGTTGATTCCAAAGTGTAAATCCACTTTCTGATTTCCTCGCTTGTCTTGCAGGGAGAGAAAGGCGACATCGGCATGAAAGGCGAAAAGGTAGAATCGGTCGGAGTCCGAGAGAGGTGAAATGGGATTACGGTATTTGAGTTCTTGATGCAGCATTTTCTTTCCTTCAATAGGGTGATGCGGGAGCCTCTGGGAAATCCTTAGAAATGAAGGTGGATCCAAGGTTATGTTCTTGCTCCTTGCTTTTGACTGAAAAGTCACATGATTCACATGCTTGCTCTTCTCCAGGACATCGAAGCCATGTTTGACGCGTACGGCATCAAGGTGTGTCCCCGCAGTCCAAAACGCAGATTTCGTCGTCGCTCTTCCTCGTCCTTGACGGAGCCTTGATATGTCGGCTTGTTTCCCAGCTGCCCCTGTTGAAGGTTTTGATTGACAGGCTGCTGCAGGGCGGCACCGAGGAGCTCCTTCGCACACTCGGGAGCGCCGCGACAACCTCGCAAAGCGCAGGCACGCGAAACGAAGAAACGCAGACCTCAAATGCCATCACGGAATACACGGTATGTCACGCGAACTCGGCACTTTTTAAAAGAACTCTTAATAATCTGCTCGCATCATGTCGGAAGAGCTCTGTCAAGATTGATTTATCCAGCCGCATGCGACTGGACACCTTTGAGGAATTTGAGCTGGACCAACCGACGCGGCCTGTGAGTGACGCTCCATCAAACAGGCCGATTATCACCAACTATGCAACTTTCATTTCTTGGATTTTTTTTTTCCCCCGCCCCACTTGAAGGACTCTTGGAATGAATCTACTGAGGGTCCAACGTTATGGACACCGCAGAAACAAAAGGAGGAGGGTCTTGACGGGCCGTCCAAAGCCAAAACAAATCCAACTCAAGTCAGCTCCACTTTCAACGACACTTCAAACCAGGTAAGTAATTTACAAATGAGGAGGGTTTTTGTTTGTTTGTTTTGTTTTGATGCCTTTGCGTGTGTTTTGGCAGACGGTCTCTGCCCATCCACGAAGTGACACCCAGGCCGTCCCGGTCACTCTGCCGCGCGCGGGCAAGAAAAACGCAGGGCACAAGAGGCAAAACAGAGAACGTGGGAAGGTAAAAGATCACCTGCGTGCAGCGAAACTAATTCCTCATGCTTGACACGACTCTTCCCGTGTGTGGCGCGTGACAACCAGGGTAGAGGAAACAAAGGACGACATTCCAGGCAGACAGATCCCCCGGTAAATGAAATCTATCTCTCTGCCGCTATCGCCAATGCCCAATGCCAATAACGCAACACTCTTCCTCCCCCTCGCCCTCCTCTAGAAGAGCGGGCAGTCGTCAGAGGAGTTTTATGACGCCCGCCATTACGACGAGCAAGAGGAGGTAGGCGACCTCATTCGAAGGTTGACGCCAGATGACGTCCTCCCGCCTTCTCGTTAACGGGGCCTGTCAGAACGCCGCTTTCATCGCATCATCTCCGGGAAGGCGCCGATTAATTGCAACACCTACTCCCGATAATATTAATTAGCAAGCCCACCGAGTTGTCTTCGCAGCCCACGGCTTTAAGTCGTTGGGAACGTGTTGTCTTAATATAAAATGGGTTGAGTGCATGCTGCTCAGAAGTCACAGTCGATCCGTTTTTTTTGGTTCATCCTCCAGCTAAAACGTTTGGACAGATTCACATCAGAATCTAGCACCCTGATTCTAAAGTTTTTTTTTTGTTTGTTTTTTTTTTTTTGATGCCGCCAACAGGAAGCGATGTCGCTGCCATCTCCTCCCATCACCACCCAGGAAGCAGACAAGGTGGAGTCCTCATTGGCCGAACACCAACACACACACGCGCACCTTGCATGCGCATCACAAAATTTTCACCAGTTGCAAAAAAAAAAAAAAACATTGTTTTAACCTCAGCTTTAAAGCATGAAACCCGCAGCATGATTTCAAGCTTGGCTGAATGGCAATGAGCACACTGATTCGTTTTAATGGGACGATAGTAACGCTACATATTTTTTCCTCTCTCTCTCTTTTTTTTCTTCCATCTTTAAACAGGATGCCTCTTAATTTGCGGCCTTAATTACAAGGAACACAAACCACAAAGGAAAATGCAAATAAAGTGGAGACGGCAGCCTTGGATGTGACAACCTACAACTTAGAAGTTATTTATAAAGACACATATCAAATTAATATCAAAAAAAAAAAGTCACTCCTTTTTATACATACATTTTTTAGTGTACTTTTTATTTATTGAAACATGGATGTCAATTATAGTCATTGATCGTCACTGGTGAAAATTTTCAATATAAAAAAATTAACTCAGTCTCTGGCTTCTTTTCTTCACACACACATACGCAAAGTCACTCTGCAGTATTGAAATATTTTGCTGAAGAGCATGTGGGGGCGCACTTGGCAGGTGCCGCCAACCAGGGTCAAGAGGAATTGGTCCGACGCAAAGGTAAGTGTCTGAATTGGCCAGGTGCTGACGCTAATGGAGTCTATGAGACTGCGCGCAAGGGCTGAAATGTAAATTTGCCACGAGTCATTGATGACGACTTTGTAGAGAAGCACCTCCGACGTTGGAGGAGGAAGCCGGCGACGCCACGTGATGGATCCATTCGTGCAAAGTCCAGCAGAGGGGCCCGGGCCCGACGACGAGGATTGGAGTGGCGACTGGGAGACGCGGGAGGAAGATGAAGCCGAGCTGGCGAGGCGACGACAGCTGGAGGAGTGGGAGAGGAGGAGGGCTGACATGGAGAGGACGGGCGAAGGAGAAGGCGGGCGACCTTCCCCTTACCACCCCGACTATTTTTACCTCAAGGTAAATGATCAGCTCACGTGCAGTCAGAATTCGACTGCAAATTCAAAATAACGCGCTCATTCATACACGTGTGTCTTGAATTCTCAAGGGGCAACCAGGTGAGGACGGAATGCAGGGTCCCAAGGTAAATCGACACCATTTGGCCCAACGCTCGTCCAACATTGAAAAGGAATTATTTTCCCGATCATGATGCCAATTTGTGATTAATTTTGGTGCCGGATTCTGTCATCGACAGCGGTGGTGGTCTTTTGAATTAGTTTAGCACATAGCACAGGCTCACGTTTACCCTGTGGCACAATTAGGATCCGATCTGGATTCAACTTCGTTTGACATACGTGCACGTAGAATAAACAGTATATAAAATATATTTTGCCATTTTTTTTCAGCGCTGGGTTTTTCCAATGCCAACAACAATGTGTCAGTGTCGGCAACATCCTTTGAAGAATACATTTCATCGCTTTGAGGCGGGAACTGCGTATGTCCAATTACGGTCATTTCCATATTTGATCATAAATCGATTTGATCAACGTGGTGTTTTTTTTTTTTCTTCCCCTCCCCACAAATTATGAACCAATTTGAAGTGTTGAAAATAGCTTTGAGAGCAACTCTTGTCTGAGGGATGTTACTCAAACTCACTCGGTGGGAGCCGTGCAGCATTGCACTACTTTTTGGGGGGGGGTGCAAAAAAAAAATGTTGAAATAATTAGGTTTGCTATATTTTCGGAGGCCCGATGCGATCGAATTGATTTTCCAATTACATAACTCATGACTCTTGAAAAATAAAGTTTGGGAAGATGCACACAAAGTCGCGTCCAAGCATCCCCTTCAACGTAAGCGCCTGGTCGCCGCCCCCTCGCCCACGTTCTTGACGTTGCATCAGAGCTGGGGGGCTCTTGGCTGCCGTCCGGCCTTCCCTGGCTCTTTTGATGCCGGCAAGATGAAAGAACGCGCACGCATGAATAATTCCCCTTGTTAAACGTTGTGGACAAGTGCGGGGGGGGGGGGATTTTTTTTTTCCCCCTCATATTGCTCACTTTTAACAACGGCAAGGTGCTGATTTTCCCGCGTGTCCTTGTCGATGTCTGCAGGGGGACGTTGGAGAGAAGGGACAAAAGGTACGCCGTACATATTCCCGTGTGCGTGTGATTTATTATTCAACAATGAAGATGATGGTCGAAGTCGTGTGTTCAGGGAGAGCCGGGCATCGGCCACCGAGGGCCTGAGGGCCAAGCCGGTCCCCCCGGCAACAAGGTGACACACCTCATTTAAAAAAAAAAAAATAACAATAATGAAAAAAAATACAAATGATTCCAACACAATCACTTTGACTTTGATTGACTTTGCATCTGGCTGCCATTTTAATTGGAGTAGATTTAATTGGCTGAGTGACTCATTTAAAGCAGAGCGAGCAAGCTGAACACATCGTTGGAAAGCAATTATTTCAACGAATTAGTTTACTTTGAAAAAGTTGTCGTGCTCGTTCAAAGAAAAGGTCACCAAAATGCGTTGATGTGTTGTTCCGAAAGCCAAATCAAAGCAATTCTGACTCAACTACTTAGGGTGAGCCGGGAGAGGCGGGGCCGCCGGGCGCTCAGGGAATCCAAGGCATCCGCGGGAGTTCAGGCATCCAGGGGCACCCGGGCATCATGGGCCCCCCGGGAGACCCCGGAGAGCCCGGCCGGGAGGTACGGCGCCATATCAGCTCTCTGATTTTGAAAGTGATGCACAGGCGATGTTTGCCGTTTACACCCATGCAGGGTGAGCGAGGGAAGCGGGGGAAAAATGGAACGCCGGGAGGCACGGGACCTCCAGGAGCACCGGGTCCTGATGTGAGCAGACCTATTTACGCTGCATCAACCTACCACATTTACATTAAATTTTTTTGCAATTTTTTTATTCAGGGCTCTCCTGGTGTACCTGGATTAAAAGGAGAAAAGGTAAATATGTTTCAAGAAGTCATCAGTGGAATAATAAATAATAGTACCACTTGAAAAATGGACACATCCTTCACAGGGGGACAGTATCCCTGGAGAGGCGGGGCCTCGAGGTTTCACTGGTTTCCCTGGAAAAAGGGTGGGATTTCTTTCTTTTATTTTGTTTTCAAAATCATAATAATGCCATTGTTGTGTGCAAGTCGATGAAAGGGCCTCTTGTGGTTTCGATTTCAGGGCGACCAAGGGGCCCCGGGTATGAAAGGAGGACCAGGACTCGTCGTGAGCACTTTGTGACATTTGAATTGTTTCGTTGCCACTTTTAGAAATAATCAACCTGCCCTTTGTGTTTTTAGGGCCCCAAAGGTTTACGTGGTTTCAAAGGCGTCAAGGTAAAAGGTCCCTCTTCCACAGATGCAAAGTTGTCATTGGCATCACCTTTTTTTTTTTTTAAACACCAGGGTGAACGTGGGATGCAAGGCATCAGAGGAGAACGGGTACGTTTATTTTTTGGGGATCAACTGATTGAATTTTTTTTTTTTTTTTTTAATAGCCCTTGTTGTCTTCTGCACTGCAGGGGAGTGCGCTTCAAGTTCATGGACCTCGTGGATTGAAGGGCGCCAAAGGCGATGCGGTGAGAGCCGTCTCCCCGCTTGTTTCTGAGAACGTGCTTGCGATGTTCTCGGTTGGGTTTTTGTCGCAGGGTGAGCGAGGCTCCCCGGGCTTTGACGGCGATAAAGGAGAGAAGGGCGAGGACGGTCCACCCGGAGTGAAGGTATCAAGACAATTTTAGTCTCTTACAACCTTACATTCCAAAGTCCACCATTTTTTTTTTTCCAGGGCCTGAAGGGTGATGCGGGCACAAAAGGAACTTTGGGACGCTTTGGCACTCGAGGACCAGGCGGTCAGAAGGTTTGCAAGCCCTCTCCCGTGACTCCCCAAGTTTTCAAAGTGATTTGAAATAGTCCAACTGTTTGTCTGCAGGGAGATCCGGGAGAACCGGGCGACCCCGGAGTCATGGTAAAAACCGTCAGAAACGTTCCGTACGCGAGCAAGATGGGGTGTCATCGTGTCGTTTCAATTTGTAAGGGTCGCCCGGGAAATGACGGCATGAATGGCACCAAAGGGGACAAAGGCGACGCGGGACTGCAAGGCCAGAGGGGTAATCAGGTACCGGACAGCAAAGGCGCTCATTATAATCTCCTGACCAGAATCTGGGCCGTTTGGCATCGCTCTTGTTCCTTGTACGTGTTGCAGGGGGATTCGGGAGAAACGGGCTCACCTGGAGATAAGGGAGCCAAGGGAGAGAAGGGCTTCCGGGGCGTTCCAGGATATTTCGGGAGTCCCGGTCTCAATGGCGAAAAGGTTTGAGTTCATCGGTCATCGATGCTCCGATACCAAGTTTGAAATTGCTACTCCACAGGGGGACGGAGGCTCACCTGGCACCCCCGGCATCCCTGGCTTGAACGGACTTGCCGGAAAAAAGGTAAAATGGCCACATTAGCTTCATGCTGACAAAACGCCATCGATGGGCTACCGAGTGGCATTATTGTTTACGCGACAACTAAACTCCAAAAGTGGAGCCAAACATGTCAACAGATAATGGAACAATGCAGCTATTCTTCATCCTCACCGAAGAATAAATATGACCTTCTCTATGTATGTCTGTATCATTTCTTTGCGTGATATTTTATCATGTCATTTATTGTATGTATCGAGTCCTACCTCAAGGCACAGCTGCGTTGAAATATAACGTTGTGTTCTGTCAGGGTGACAAAGGCAACGCCGGCATCAATGGCGTCGGCGGTGGCTCGGGAGGGAAAGGCCAAAAGGTTTGGACATAAACATCATCAAACTTGAGTCAAAAATGCTTTGAAAAGTCCCCGAAAAGATGAATTGTGTGGCGTGTAGGGCGCGGCCGGGTTCCCGGGCTTTCCGGGATTCAAAGGCTCGGTGGGAAGACCCGGAAGGGATGGAGGCCGAGGACAACCAGGGGGTCCAGGACCCCATGGGGACCCGGGAGCCAAGGTACACACCCTTTTTTTTCATTGGATGTATTTTTCAACATGCACAAGTTGTAAATTAATCCAGATTACAACAAACAGAACCAGTTTTATAATAAAGCAATATTTTGGTCTTTTTTTGTCCAACCTATGATTAATTTATCGACTTGGCGATTTGAACTCAGCCCAAGTATTTCCATACTTTGGGAAAAATATCACTTCCCATCACTGAAGTAAAGTTTGAGTGTCAAAAGAGGAGGATGAAAGTCGTCGGCCCCTCATCAATGAACTACTTGCAGCTACAATTAGGACGCCCACAGAGTGTCTGCACTCGTCTAATAAGAATATTGCCAGGACGGCTTTAATTGGGCGCGTGTCACGCTGTGCGCCGAGATGGGCTTTAATGTGCGTGTGTGCGTTTTTTCCCCAAATAAGGGCGCGAGGGGCCGCAGAGGAAAAACGCAGCCGTGTCAACGGGGAACGCCCGGCAGGCCCGGTCTCAGAGGCCAGAGTGTGAGTGCGTGTTACTAACTCGGCACATTGCAAAACACACTTTTTTTTTTTTTTTTTTTTTAACTATCTGTATTTGTCCGTGTAGGGCGTGTTGGGAATCGGAGGAGCGAAAGGCGACAAGGGGGAGCCTGGCCTCTCAGTATGTTCTCTCACTTACACACACACACACGCACACGCACACTTACTGTCATACTGTCATGCGCACGTTTGTCAAAGATACACACTGATGATATTCATCTGTGTGAAGGCTCATGAAGTGAAGAAGCTCATCAGCCAGGAGGTGATGGACAAGTGTGGTAAGTGTGTGTGTGTTGGGTGGGTGGGGCGAGAGCGATGGTGTGTGTGCGTAATGGTGTCACTAGTACATGGTGAACTCTGCTTTACTTGTGGCTGAGCCAAAACGTGCGTGCGCCTCCAAGACCTCCCGTGGTATCAACGTGGCACCCCGTGTGTGTGGGGCCATCTGGTGTTTTTTTGTCAGAGGAACACACACACGCCACGGTGCCATCGTCGACATAAATACGTGAATACATGTAGACCCACGCGAACACATATTACCATTAAAGGGGAGACATAATGGAGGGAAGAAATATCCAGTGATGTCAAAGGCCGATTGTGCGTGTTTCACTGCAGGCTTGGAGTACAAGTTGATGGTGAAGTCAGTGGATCCCGACGGGAGCTCCGCGCCGGCCGGCCCGCACGAGGATGACGACGACGGCGGTGACGGCGGCGGGGACGAGGCGGAAGAACATCCGACGAGGCAGGCAGGGTTGCCGGCGAACGGCGTTGGTGAGCGGCACCCCTGACACCAGTAGACGAGCCGAGTGAGGGACGAGGGTCAGCGTGATGCAAGAAGCGGCGGTACATTTCAGCCTGCTCATTAGCGAGCGCGCACCCGCTCGCACCCTCATGGCGCAAGATCAATCTGCGGCCCAATTTAGTGCCATCAAACGGCTGCCGTTTCCCCACTCAATGACACATTGTGTATATTTTTGACACATTTGGCATTGATTCAACCCCCTCAACATTCAACTTTTCTGACTATAGACCAAAAAAAATATATATTTTAATCGCTGATTAAATCGCATTGTCTTGAATAGGGAATTGTGGATTTGGATGTGCGTCCTTTCCTAACCGGGCTTTTTCGATTGTTTCGTAATATCTGCTCGATGATTCTTGGAAACAGTAACAGAAAGTTTCCCAAATATCCTCCCCTTTTTTGTTTGAGATGCCGCGGAGACGCTCCAGAGGGAAAAAAGACGACTTTTTAGAACGCCGTCCTCCAGTGAGTCTCGCTTTCTTCTTCATCTAACTTCCTGTTTATTATTTTTATTTCCACCTCATCATCTATGCAGAATGAATTGTTTGAAAGCACCCCAAAAAACGGAATCCATGAATTTTTGACGGGCTAGTGTGCTAGATTTTCTTCTCTTGCGCTGATGTAACACAATAACCAGTTTTGTCGATCCTGCCGAGAGATGTTCCTAATATTTTGACCCAGCATCTCGCTCAAGAGTGAGCAAAGACACTTTTGCCCCCCCCACCCCGCAGGGTCCGAGGAACGCTGCCTGGAGCCCATGTCCGAGGGCTCGTGCTCCGACTACGCCCTCTTGTGGTACTTTCACGCCGGGGCGGGTGAGTGCCGGCCCTTCGTGTACGGCGGCTGCAGCGGCAATGGCAACCGCTTCGCCTCGCTGCTCGAGTGCCGCGCTTGCTGCGTGCTGATGCCGGAACGCGGCCGAGGAGGTAAGGCGGGATTTAAAAAAAGTAATAATCATAATATATATTTTTTTAAAAAAACAAACAAATCACAGCTGCTGACTTGTATGAATGCGTCTGATTGTGTTTTCACAGACGGCGGCGGTGCCTGGACATGATCAGGAGGCACTTGTTTGTACTGTGTAGGATTCTTAATTTATATACTTGAATGCTTAATATGATATGATAATACTTCATATGAAATGCCTCTCAAGGCTTCTTCTTCAGCTTCCTGGTGTGACCCCCCACCGGGGGGTATCATCGTTTTGGATTTATCATGTTTTTTTTTTTTTTATTTCGTTTAGATTTTTGTATTTCAAATTCGATTTAATTTGATTCGCTCTTTGTGCATTTTTGTTTGATTTTATTTATATTTTTATTAGTTTTAGTGTGAGGTTTTTTTTATACAGAATATTTTCTTGGCTTTTTCATTCATTTCTCATGATTTCATTTTAGATTTTGTTGTTCAACTTGACTGAAATGTTCTTTGTTCTTTGGGTTTGTGTTTTATTTTTTTAGAGCGTACTGTACTTTGTTTTTATTAGTTTTGGTATGACTTTTTTTTAATACGAAATATTGCTTGGATCTTTTGGTACACTTTTCATTTTGTTTGGATGTTTGTGAGTTATTTTTTTCAGACATTCTATTGTACTTTGTTATATTTTTTTGTTTTTTGGAAACCTCATTAATTATTGGTATCGGTAATTGTTTTTTTAAAAACTAATTTTTTTTCCAATTGATTGTACTTTGTTATATTTTTTTGTTTTTTGGAAACAAAAAAATAAGCAGGGAATGTTTCCTCTCATTAATTATTAGTATCGGTTATTGTTTTTTTAAAAACTATTTTTTTTTCCATTTATTTCATTTATGAAAATATTTTGTAATTGTAGTTTCAGTTTTTGTTTTTGTTGTTGTTGTTTTTCTGCTACAACAATCTTTATTGAGCCCATTACAATTCTACATTGTCACGCGACGAAAACGCGCCGTAAAAAAAGTGAATTTGAAACGAAGTGCTGTTTAGAAATCCATTCAAACATAAAAATGCAAATAATTCATATATAACATTGCTATCTTTATTGTTGAGGTAATTTTGCCACATAGAGAAGCATGAGGCTTCCCTGGAGGAGGTCACAATTTCATTTTTCAGGTATTCATTTCATTCTTTCCAAGAAAAGAAATGAAAAATCAAACGTGGTCTTGCGACCCCTTATCATCACAAAATGAGTGGCAACTATCCTGATGACAAGTGATGGACGTTCATCCTGACATGGGAAAAAAAAAACCCCACGTCATTTAATTTGAGTGACTCCACACGAGTATTTTCCACGAGTACGTGATGTCACTCGCGGAGAGCCCGAATAAAGCAGCAAGATGTCCCCGCCATTAAAGTTGAAGAGGCGTAAGTCATCCCCCCCTCCCAACTCCACCTGGCAAGTGCGAGGGAGGATGCCTGTCACCGCCTCGCCGTGGTTATTACTCCCGCCGCGCTCGTTACATCTTAACCGACGTGATCACCGCACGTAAAAACTTGCTAATGTGTTGAAATCACGTTGAGTCAACTGTTTGTCTCTCGGCTGGAGAAGCTGAGGTGGGGATGGAACACGCCTCCTTAGCCGCACGACGCAACCGCGTCAGGAACCGCTTGGGTAAGAACATTTACTATGGTCTTGAATCCGTGAAGCGTTGCCTACAGGTGGCGGCAAAGCGCAACTTGTGTCTAAGTGAAGCTCCTCAATTCATTTTTCCCCACCAAGAAGCCAGACATGGCGGCAAAAATATGTCCGAGATAATGGCCAAACTTATCGAAAGGAAGCTCTTCAAATTAGCATGGCACAAAATGGTGGCAAAACGTTTTTTTTTTCCCCCCCACATGAAATTGATCAACTCTAATGTAGTTTCTTGGCAGCAAAAGGATGCCCAAGTATAAGTTAAGGTTTAGGAAAGCTCCTCAAGTCCCCTCACTTGACTCCAAGATAATTAAAATTGTACCGCAATAAAAGTTTGAAAACAGCGGCACAGTGGAGACTGGTGAGCGCGTCCGCCTCACAGTGCGCAGACCGCGGGTTCGAAGAAGAAATTTCATGGCAAATTACATCGGACTTGAAAGTTAAACTACAGGTGAATTGTGTGTTTGATGTCATGCAGCTCCCCCAAAAAGATTTTTTTCTTATTGTGTACGGAAGCGTGGAGCTGCCAATCTAGAGTACACATTTGGACAAATACATACTCGCGAGTACGTTCGAACACACTTATAAGCTAAAGGCTACAAAAGTAGCATTTTCTCGTAATGCCACGACTTGCGCGTGTGCAAGTTTCTTTTTTTGTGAACAATTTACCCAATATATCATACCACAACGTTCAAATATTTAAGTAACTTGTTCTTTCGTAATTTAAGCGGTTTATTAAGTCTCCAGTGCATGCCAGTCAACATATTTTTACTTCACATTGGCAGCTCCAAGCTTCCGTAAATTGTGTTCTTCTTCTCTTCTCTTTTTTGGTAGGCAACTGTTGTCAATGGTGGAGCTGGCCGTGGTCCTGAAACATGGGCGTGGCGGTCGTTTACGTCACCGGGTGACGTCACGAGTGCTACTAAATGGCAGGCGGCGGTAAATGAAGGTGCAAAGTGCGGCTCGCCACTCTCCCGAACGTGATTCTTTCGTTTATTTTGGAAAGACCGCCGTGTTTGTTTCTTTTGATTCGTGCGGTAAGTTTGAATAATTTCATACTTGCAAATTTGACGCTGGAATTTAATTAAACATCTATTTGCATCCTAAAGTGAGGATGAATACACTTTTTAAACAATTTTAAAACATACAAGTCTGCCTTTACTGCTATAGTTAAAGCAGATGTACCTGACAAAGTGTCCTGACGCTGGAATTTAATTAAACATCTATTTGCATCCTAAAGTGAGGATGAATACACTTTTTAAACAATTTTAAAACATACAAGTCTGCCTTTACTGCTATAGTTAAAGCAGATGTACCTGACAAAGTGTCCTGCAACTTGTGTCCCCCCCCCACCCCCACTTTCCTTTTTTTTTTTTTTTTTTTTT
>NW_017805716.1:429717-468809 GCF_001891065.2 Hippocampus comes | reverse complement strand
AAGCGCCGCGGCTCGCTGCTGCGGAACGGCGGCAAGGAGGAGCGCAGGAGCCAGCTGACTCTGTCCCTGGACTTGCCCACCAACATCATGAACGTGATCTTCGAAATGGCCAAAGACCAAAACCTGCGCTCGAAGGCGGACGAGAACGCGCGTCTGCTCGCGCGCATCGGTCGGAGGAAGTGACGCTTTTGCGTTGTATTTTAAAAGGAACTTTGTACGAGTTGTTTGTCTTTGCGTTCGCATTATGTTATTGTTGGGGACAAATGACTTCCAGACCGACGCCTCACTGAAAAATGGCTGGATTTGTTGTAAAGGCGAGACCGGCAAATCACTGCATTGCCATTTATCGCTTCATGGGAGTCAACAACTCATCTCTTGATTAAATCTGTACGAACTGTTTCAAAGACTAAAGCTGACTGTGTTATTCGAGCATTCGCTTAACTTCCTCATGCAATATTTTTCCCTTCATCTCCTTTCCCAGCGGCTTCGTTTTTCATGTTTGCTGTTCAAAGTTTCAGTGCCCGTTGAAAAATGCACGGAAATGTCTGTGTGAATGCGTGCTCCTCAGATGTGTTATTTTTATACGCAAAATTATTTTCCCCAAATAAAGCAGACGCAACAAACACGGTCTCGTTCAAATCCATGTTTGTTCATGTTTACTTCCCAAACAATAAATCGCAATGACAAGTATTGTGGTGTGTACTGCGCCGCCTTGAATTCAAACCAAGTCATCGATGGAATACAAGTGAAGACGTGAAGGTTGCGAGAGAAATGAGGAAGAACAACTTATGCTGCCGCCCTGTGGCGAATCCGAGTAACTACATTCAAGTGGGAGAACACGTGATAATTTCGAACTTCACTGAATTACTGATGTTATCCGTGGTCTTCCGTCTCAGCGGCTCTCGCCATTCAATCCCCGGTCCTAATCTCAAGTTTCTATTGAAAAAATATAAATGATCAGATATTTACTATGTATATACAAAGAAATTTGCCGAAAAACTCAACCGTGATGGTCCAGTGGTCTAAAACTTTGCATTGGGTTCTGGCGACTCGGGTTCGATCCCCGGGCTCACCTACATAGGTGCATAAATGCAGGTGAGGAGAAAAGGGAACTCGAACACGAGTCAACTGAATCCAAAGTACAGTATTTAACCACTAGACCAACTCGGATTTGAAAGTTGATAATTTGGAGATTATATTTATTCTTTCACTTTGTCATGTTTAGGTGTAAACTATGAATACAACTAAAAATTCGCCGGAAAACTCAACCGTCATGGTCCAGTGGTCTAAAACTTTGCATTGGGTTCTGGCGACTCGGGTTCGATCCCCGGGCTCACCTACATAGGTGCATAAATGCAGGTGAGGAGAAAAGGGAACTCGAACACGAGTCAACTGAATCCAAAGTACAGTCTTTAACCACTAGACCAACTCGGATTTGAAAGTTGATAATTTGGAGCTTATATTTATTCTTTCACTTTGTCATGTTCAGGTGTAAACTATGAATACAACTAAAAATTCGCCGGAAAACTCAACCGTGATGGTCCAGTGGTCTAAAACTTTGCATTGGGTTCTGGCGACTCGGGTTCGATCCCCGGGCTCACCTACATAGGTGCATAAATGCAGGTGAGGAGAAAAGGGAACTCGAACACGAATCACCTGAATCCAAAGTACAGTCTTTAACCACTAGACCAACTCGGATTTGAAAGTTGACAATTTGGAGGTTATATTTATTCTTTCACTGTCATGTTTAGGTGTAAACTGAATACAACTAAAAATTCGCCGGAAAACTCAACCGTGATGGTCCAGTGGTCTAAAACTTTGCATTGGGTTCTGGCGACTCGGGTTCGATCCCCGGGCTCACCTACATAGGTGCATAAATGCAAGTGAGGAGAAAAGGGAACTCGAACACGAGTCAACTGAATCCAAAGTACAGTCTTTAACCACTAGACCAACTCGGATTTGAAAGTTGATAATTTGGAGCTTATATTTATTCTTTCACTTTGTCATGTTCAGGTGTAAACTATGAATACAACTAAAAATTCGCCGGAAAACTCAACCGTGATGGTCCAGTGGTCTAAAACTTTGCATTGGGTTCTGGCGACTCGGGTTCGATCCCCGGGCTCACCTACATAGGTGCATAAATGCAGGTGAGGAGAAAAGGGAATTCGAACACGAGTCAGCTGAATCCAAAGTACAGTCTTTAACCACTAGACCAACTCGGATTTGAAAGTTGATAATTTGGAGCTTATATTTATTCTTTCACTTTGTCATGTTCAGGTGTAAACTATGAATACAACTAAAAATTCGCCGGAAAACTCAACCGTGATGGTCCAGTGGTCTAAAACTTTGCATTGGGTTCTGGCGACTCGGGTTCGATCCCCGGGCTCACCTACATAGGTGCATAAATGCAGGTGAGGAGAAAAGGGAACTCGAACACGAATCACCTGAATCCAAAGTACAGTCTTTAACCACTAGACCAACTCGGATTTGAAAGTTGATAATTTGGAGATTATATTTATTCTTTCACTTTGTCATGTTTAGGTGTAAACTATGAATACAACTAAAAATTCGCCGGAAAACTCAACCGTGAACTGTCGTCCCCCCCCCCCCCCCCCCCTTTTTTTTTTTTTTTTTTTTTTTTTTTTTAGTGGACACCCCGCCACACACGCGATGTTGTCGTCCCTCAAGACCCTGCTGCTGCTCTCGGTTCTTTGCCCGCCCTCCTCCTGCTTGTGTCTCCGCTTGGCCCGCGGCCGCTCGGACCTCCTGTGCGACAACCAGATGGCCGCCGGCGGCCGCTTCTCCTCCGAGAACGTCTGGGGCTCCCTACTGCAGTCCTCCGCGGAGTACCTGGGCGCCTCCGCGTCCGAGGAGTCGTCGAGCCGGGAGAAAAGGACTTTCAACCCGGCTAAGTCGCGCTTCCAGAGCCGGGCCAAGCTCCGCGGCTCGCTGCTGCGGAACGGCGGCAAGGAGGAGCGCAGGAGCCAGCTGACTCTGTCCCTGGACTTGCCCACCAACATCATGAACGTGATCTTCGAAATGGCCAAAGACCAAAACCTGCGCTCGAAGGCGGACGAGAACGCGCGTCTGCTCGCGCGCATCGGTCGGAGGAAGTGACGCTTTTGCGTTGTATTTTAAAAGGAACTTTGTACGAGTTGTTTGTCTTTGCGTTCGCATTATGTTATTGTTGGGGACAAATGACTTCCAGACCGACGCCTCACTGAAAAATGGCTGGATTTGTTGTAAAGGCGAGACCGGCAAATCACTGCATTGCCATTTATCGCTTCATGGGAGTCAACAACTCATCTCTTGATTAAATCTGTACGAACTGTTTCAAAGACTAAAGCTGACTGTGTTATTCGAGCATTCGCTTAACTTCCTCATGCAATATTTTTCCCTTCATCTCCTTTCCCAGCGGCTTCGTTTTTCATGTTTGCTGTTCAAAGTTTCAGTGCCCGTTGAAAAATGCACGGAAATGTCTGTGTGAATGCGTGCTCCTCAGATGTGTTATTTTTATACGCAAAATTATTTTCCCCAAATAAAGCAGACGCAACAAACACGGTCTCGTTCAAATCCATGTTTGTTCATGTTTACTTCCCAAACAATAAATCGCAATGACAAGTATTGTGGTGTGTACTGCGCCGCCTTGAATTCAAACCAAGTCATCGATGGAATACAAGTGAAGACGTGAAGGTTGCGAGAGAAATGAGGAAGAACAACTTATGCTGCCGCCCTGTGGCGAATCCGAGTAACTACATTCAAGTGGGAGAACACGTGATAATTTCGAACTTCACTGAATTACTGATGTTATACGTGGTCTTCCGTCTCACCTGCTCTCGCCATTCAATCCCCGGTCCTGATCTCAAGTTTCTATTGAAAAAATATAAATGATCAGATATTTACTATGTATATACAAAGAAATTTGCCGAAAAACTCAACCGTGATGGTCCATTGGTCTAAAACTTTGCATTGGGTTCTGGCGACTCGGGTTCGATGCCCGGGCTCACCTACATAGGTGCATAAATGCAGGTGAGGAGAAAAGGGAATTCGAACACGAGTCAGCTGAATCCAAAGTACAGTCTTTAACCACTAGACCAACTCGGATTTGAAAATTGACAATTTGGAGGTTATATTTATTCTTTCACTTTGTCATGTTCAGGTGTAAACTATGAATACAACTAAAAATTCGCCGGAAAACTCAACCGTGATGGTCCATTGGTCTAAAACTTTGCATTGGGTTCTGGCGACTCGGGTTCGATCCCCGGGCTCACCTACATAGGTGCATAAATGCAGGTGAGGAGAAAAGGGAATTCGAACACGAGTCAGCTGAATCCAAAGTACAGTCTTTAACCACTAGACCAACTCGGATTTGAAAATTCTCAATGTGGAGGTTAGATTTATTCGCATGAACAATAGTATTGGGCACTCCAAAATTGAGGAAGACACTAAAATAACACTTTCAATGCCGGAAGTCATCAGCACGATTGGCCTAATGGTTAGAGACAAGCGGTGCCGTCTGGTGAGAGCGAGTTCGAGCCTCACCTCGACCTCCCATTTACCGAGATTTTCTTTCGGAATCGTTTCTCTCAATTGTTTTTTTTTTTTAACTTCTTTGTTAAATAAAGCTTTTGAAAAAAACCAAAACGTGATGACGTCGTTAGCGAAAACCTATTTAAGCTGCGACTAATTGAACAACGGTCTCTTTCCACTCCAGGCTGCCGACTGACTGCACGTCCACATCGCGGCAAGACAACCACAAGGCTTGGCAAGGTGAACGCTTTAACTTTCTTTTTTTGTCTTGTCATTGCTAACTTTTGTAACTTTTAACAATAATTCACCTTTTCAGGCTGTTCAACTCTTCCACGGTTAAGTCGCCTGCAATTTAAATGGCATTGTGTTCTTCTGAACTAACTCTCGTTTTGCAATTTTCTTTTTCCTTTACAGCGTGCAGAGAGGGTAAGTTGCTCGCGTTTGACAAACTGAACGTTTGGAGGTTTCTTTTTCGTTTTTTCATCGCTAACTTTTTGTAACTTTTCACATTAATTCACGTTTTCAGGCCGTTCAACTCTTCCACGGTAAGTCAACTGCAATTTGCAACGGCACTCTGCTCGATTGAACTCACTCTCGTTTTGCAATTTTCGTTTTCCTTTCCAGCACGCCGAGAGGGTAAGTTGCCAGCGTTCGACGAACTGAACGTTTGAGGTTTCTTTTTCGTCTTTTAATCGCTAACCTTTTGTAACTTTTTACATTAATTCGCGTTTTAGGGCTGTTCAACTCTACAAAGGTAAGTCGCCTGCAATTTTTAAATGGCACTGTTTGATATATATTTCTTTTCCTTTCCAGGGTATTGAGAAGGTAAGTTGCCAGCGTTTTTTATTTCCACAATTTAAATGAGACTCTGCTCTTTGTTGTAATTGTGTAATTTCTGTTCACAGGCTTGGCATCTTCAAGTGACTGGCCGAATTGACTCTAAAAATGGCTCTCTGCGACTTTTTTTTTTTTGGAGGGGGGGCTGTTTAAATGTGCTTACCAAAAGTCACGCTGCTAATTATTTTACTGTCTTTTCAGCCCACCCGTTATGCTGCAGGCCACTGCCGAGGTGTCCAGCTCAGCCCTGCGCTCGTCACTGGTAAGAGACAAAAAAACTCCTGCGCATACAACTCCGAAACCATGTTTTAATTTTTCAGCACATGAAGATGAGCTTACAGGAGGCTTCGAGTGATGACGTGATTCAGGTAGGAACCACAAACTATAAATGTGTGCAAGTTTTTATTTTATTTTTTCTTAGAGGGAGGATTTCAAAATTTGGTGCTGTACACTACCTCATTGTAAACTGCGCTCCCCAGACATCTTGAAAAAGCAAGTTGAGAGTCCGGCCTCAAGTTGCTATTTTGCTCCTGGACAAAACTGAAGGAAGGTAAGGACATCGGAAAGAACTACAATTCACTCTTTCTGACATCCTTTTTGTGTGCGCAGGTGAAACGGCATCTTGACTTCATCCACAGCTGCCTGACGAACAAGACAACGGCGAATGGGGCTGTTTGCAGTGTCTGCTGGGTTTGAGCACACTGCAAAGCAAAATGGCTCAAGTGAACATTTTTTAACACATTTTCTCTTTTGCAGGTTCCCCCAAAGCTGCACCGGGACGAATGTCTCTCGGGACCGTCTGAAAGATACATTTACCATTCTGTACTTGCGTACTCATTTTGTTTTTCTTTCTGCTCAGGTGGTGCCAAAGCATCTCTTGCCCCTGCAGAACCTGAATCAGCAAAGACTGTGGACAGGCTCGAGTACAGTCGATCTTTTTCGCCAGTGATACTTATGTTGGAAAAGAGACTAAAAAATGTGATTGTTGTTGCAGGTGGAGGAGGAAACATGATCGTTTGTTGAGATGAGCACATGTTTTCGTTTTTGACTGTGCACAGAGATTGTTGTTGCAGGTGGAGGAGGAAACATGATCGTTGAGATGAGCACATTTTTTTTCGTTTTTGACTGTGCAGAGAGGCTTCCAGTTGGTGCCATCATGAAGTCTGAACCCTGGTCACCAAGACGCTGCACCTGCTGGGCAAAGAAAATTGTCTACTCCAGTTGGTGCCATCGTGGAGTCTGCACCCTGGTCACCAAGACGCTGGGCAAAGAAAATTGTCTACATTACAGCTGAAATCTTTCAAGTTGACCCACATTAAAATTAAACTGAATTAAAAGCTTGATGGGTCCATTGCGTACCTCCTGTTTGTGTTCAGGCTTGTCCATTCTGGGGCCCTCAGAAGCGGTTGGACATTTTTTTTCCTCATGAGGAGGATTGCCAAAGTTGGTGCTGTCAACGGCACTCTGCACGTTGAGAGTCCGGCCTCAAGTTGCTGTTTTGCTCCTTCTGTTTTGAGACAGAAGGAGGGTAAGGACGTCGTAAATGACTTCAATTCGCTCTTGCTGACATCCTTTTTGTGTGCATGCGCAGGTGAAACGGCACCTTTACTTCATCCAGAGCTGCCTGGGGAACAAGAAAACAGTGAATGGGGCCGTCTGCTGGGTTTGAGCATGCGGCAAAGCAAAATGGCTGAAGTGAACATTTTTAAACCCATTTCTCTTTTGCAGGTTCCCCCAAAACTGCACTGGGACGAATGTCTCTCTGGACAGTTGAAAAAGGTACATTTCACATCCTGTACTAATTTTGTCTCTTTCTGCTCATGTCCACTAGATGGTGCCAAAGCACCTCTTGGCCCTGGAGAACCTGAATCGGCATCCACTCCGGGAAGACGGTGGACAGGCTCAAGTACCGTTGTTTTTCGCCAGTGATGCTTCTGTTGGAAAAGACCAGCAATAGTCTCAAATCACAACAGCCATGTCAGTTGTAATGCAGTCATGATCTGAACTTGTTTTTGTTGTTGTGGCGAAAAAGCAAAAAAAATGTTTTTTTTCTTTTTTTTTTTTTTTTTTTTTTTTGACTTTGCAGAGAATCTTCCGGTTGGTGCCATCGTGGACTCCGCACCCTGGTCACCAAGACGCTGGGCAAAGAGTTTCGAAATTGCAGCTGAAATCTTTCAAGTTGACCCACTTTCAACTGAAACTGAATTAAAAGCTTCATGGGTACATTACCTACCTCCTGTTTGTGTTCAGGCTTGTCCACTCTGAGGCCCTGAGAAGCGGTTGGACATCACCTTCGCTCTGTCACAGGATGGGGGGGAAAAGGGTCAGACTTGAAAAACAAATAGTTTGACTACAAATTTCCCATTGAAGGCCTGAAGGATTTCTTACCTTGTTTCCCTCCAGAAATCCAAGTTGGACCCCGCCCCACCATGACGTCAACGTGAGCCCTTCTCGCAAGAAAGCGCTTGGTGGTTTTTTGAGGGTTTGTATGTGACTCTGCTCATTTCGTCTCTGCAGAACTGGCAACTGCTCCAGAAGATTCCAACAGACAGTCTACTGAATTTTTTTTTTCCTCCTCCCCTTTCTTCAGATGGTCACTCAGACATTGGTGACAAATGCTGCCGGCCTCTGCGACATGCTAGCCTGTGAAGCCCAACGTCATCAGCTTTCTCTTCCCCAGTCCAGAGGACCACATACAGACGTTGGCAAACTTTGGGAGAAGTCGGCGCTTGTGGTGGTGGGTGTCATCTCAAACGGTTTCCATCAAAACCACGCTGGGTGAATGTTTTGATTGGTGTCTTGCTGTTTTCCAGAAGTGACGTCACGCTGCCTGGGGAAAGGGTCTTCCTGGATTAGGTGGGCTGAAGTGCACCCTTGTTCCTCTCCTTCCTTGCGGTCTGCAAGTGAAATAAATGGTCATGTCAACAAAATCTTGGTGATGCATCATCCATTTTTGACCACTTACTCTGTTTCTGTTTGGTCAGCTGGAGAACGACGTCCAGAAGGGTCTGAAGCCAACTTTGGAGCAGCCTGCCAACAAGAAAAGTTGCACTGGTGCATACATGCACAAGTGCTGCAACTTGGCGGTTTTTCTTCAAGTTCGATGACTGCCCAAGAAGTCCCAGGTCCTCTTCCTCACTGGTGGGTTTGTTCTTGTCTAAAATTTGCTGTACCAGAAATGCGCTAAAATCCTTTTTCCTTTGTCCACTTCACCAGGCGGCGACTGTCGTCCAACTCTTGGCTTGATGCATTCAGCTAGAAGAGGTTATACAATGGGCAGTAAGTTTTGAATGCTTGACAGTTTTCTCAATCCCTTCTTTGACCCCATATTGTTTGTTGCGCAGGAGCTGAGCGTGATGTGGCCGTGCGAGCACTTGTTCAGAGTCCCAGACAACTTCTGTGCTGGTTAGTTTGATCACATTTCAAATTGCATTTGCTGCACAAGAAGGGGATTTGAGACTCTCCAATCTCATTTTTGTCTTAGGTCCACGTGTTGGCCCAGCTCTGCTGTCACAGGCTGACTTCACCAGGCAACGAAAAGTAGAAGGCTGCAAAGTCATCCAACTTGGACATTTTCGGTGAGACACTTTTTTTGTCATTTTTAAACTTTTTTTTTTGTAATTTTAAGGCTAACTTTTTTTACTTTAACTTTTTTATTTAAATTTTTTTTTTTTACTTTAACTTTAACTTTTTTTTTTTTTTACACTTTAACTTTAACTTTTTTTTTTTTTACTTTAACTTTGTCTTTGAACATGTATTCTTGTAAAATAAAATGAAAACACAAACATCTCGACTTCCTTCATCAATGAAAGTGGGTGGGGTTAGGGGTGTGGCAATGCAAATAAAGGAGCAATCCGATTGGCTGATGTGAATGGGCGGGGCTATGCTAATGAATATAAATTAGCATAATGGGTGTGGTTATGCGAAGCTAATGATGGGCGGAGTTATGCAAATATGCGCGAATGCAGCACTGTGATTGGTCGAATCGGTCGCTTGTGGGCGGGGCTATGCAAATTAATTTACATACCGTGCTGTGATTGGTTGATTGGGTAATTTTGGGCGCGGCTATGCAAATAAATTTTCCCGGCGGGGTGGGCGGGGCTATGCAAATATATATATTTGCATCGTACATTCTGATTGGCTGTGTTAATCAGTTGTGGGCGGGATTATGCAAATAAATTTCGTGTTTCCGGTTATAGGTGGGCGTGGCTATGCAAATATATTTGCATGCCGACTTTTGATTGGCTGAGCCAAGCTATTGTGGGCGTGGTTATGCAAATTTATTTGCATGCGTTGCTCTGATTGGGTATGCTAATTAGCTGTGGGCGTGGTTATGTAAATTATTTGCATGCCGAATTTTTTCCCCGGGGTGGGCGTGATGTATGCAAATAAATTTGCGTGCCGCAACCTGATTGGTTGCTTCGAGGATGTGTAGGCGGGGTTATTCAAAATAAATTTACATGCCGCATTGTGATTGGTCGATTTGGGCAATTGTGGGCGGGGTTTGCAAACAAATTTGCATTAAAATTCTGGTCTTGCATGGGCGGGGCTATGTAAAGTGGGTGTGGTTGTGGGCGGCAACCGGAGTTGTCTGTGTTTTGTCCTGGAAGACGTTTGGCTTCTGGGCCGAGTAGGTTTTCTGGGTTCATGCGCAAACACCAAAAAGGACAGCTCGCCCTTTCTGGCCTTGAGCATCAATCCAAGAAGTCTGCTCGGACCAGAGGCCAAACGTCTTCCGGGACAAAACCCCAACAACTCCAGTTGCCATCCATAACAAGGCCACTTTGATTAAACTCAGTGAGACACAAAACATGCAGACTCTGATTCCAGCCGAACAATATATTGACAAGAATTTTTTTAAAACAATTTCACATCATTTTAGCAATAAAGCTTGACTCAAGTTCTACACCGACACTGGCTGACAGGCAGTACATTTCAGCCAGCAGCAGAGGATGCCATGTTGTCTGCTTGACAAGCATGGACTGCACAACACTGACACATGTGGAAGCTGGTAACAACATCACTCACTGCTTATGAACATGTGTTTCGATGTTTTTTTTTTTTTTTTAAATCAGTTATTTTTGCCAATTTATTAAACAAAAATATAAATATTTAGTTTTAAATAATCTGGGCCACAACAATGTAATTTTAAAAATAGCACATGTTCAGAAGCATTGAGCTTTGTTCTCCTTGTGTGCACTGTGTCGCAGATCAAGTCGAGGTCAGAAAGCTCACTTGGGTCATTCCATGGCAAATCACAAGCGGGTTCAGCCAAATGGATTTTGATTTGAATGAAACTTGCTGTACTTGTTGACAGTGATGGCACAACACTAAATCTCAAATTAGCGGTCAATCGGAGCAAGGGTTTGGGAGCTACGGCATCCCCGAATTTTTATGAGCTCCGGAAAAGGGGGCGTGGCCGCCTTCCTTCCTGAGTTCAGGCATCAACCCATCCCATCTTCACAAAACAGGTATTTATTTGGGAAGGGAATTTAACAAGAAATCAATATCTGTAATCATTTGGAAGATTGATTTATATTTAAGCAACTTTTGACCTAGAACTTAACCTGGAGATGGACCTTGGGTGACCTTGAGGATTACGTGACCATATTTTTTTTCATGGAATGTAATCTCTCACATGTTCTCTCAAAGGTTTCAGTTTTGTCAATGTTGTTTAGCAGCAGTAAGGGCTCATCGTATCCATATTGTCAGATTTGCAATGAATATTCAATGACCTCATTGAATATGCAAATTGCAAGGATTATTATAGGGGTGTGTACTATGACTCCTTATTGCTGCTGTACAAAATAAATTATGTCTCTGATACTTAGTTTTAGTGTTGTGCCAACACCTTCAACAAGTACGGCAAGTTTCATTCAAATCAAAATCCACTTGGTTAATTTTTTTATGAATTATGGCGTGACCTAACATGGAATGACCCACTAAAAAAATGGCTTCAAACAGCATGGCGTCCTCTGTGTTGGGAAAAAAAAGTGCACACACCTGCCCAAAACCAGGTTTGCGTCATTGTAGTGCAGATGCATCCATGTCCTGAACTGAGCCTGTCCAAAACCTCCTCCGTCCTGTCAGGCAAACAAAAACATAAGTACTGTCACGTGAGGGACGCACTGAAACAGAAGACAATGGACAGTGAAAACATGGAAAAGTTGGGCATGCGTTACCTTTGCACGTGGAAGCAGGTGTTGACAACTTCCCTTCATTGTGGTCGTCTACTGCGCATGTAAACAATACAAAAAAATGCCTTAATTCGCACTAACGTAGCTAACCTAACTTAGTTCAGGTGCTCGAAACACACGTAACATTAGCAAACAAACAAAAAAAAAAAACGCCAAGCCAAACAATGGCTCGTTTCCGGTCAGCGTTTAACTACCTGGTCGCAATTAAACAAAACTAAATGATCGACGTTGAACGATGAACGAACCGGAGGGACAAATTATCGTTAACACGCGACGAATGGAACACCCAGAGTGTCAAAATGTCACATTTTAAAAGAAGTGCCGAAAAATGTCCGCGCATGCGTAAACGCTCTCTCCTATCAACGCGAGAACTTGGGTGTGCCTAATATTTTGGTCATTTTGGACACTTCTTTCTGTACGCTTTTTTTTTTTTTTACATTGGAAAAAACGCATCATTATAATTGCATTGAATGCCGTAATAATGCGTTTTTACGCCTTATTGGGCCAGTCAGGAGGGTGAAATAACAGCTTATTTGCTATTTGATGACGTAACGGCCGGAAGTTCATTCCAGTTGTGGCGACGTGGAAGATTTTGTTAGCATCCCGTCGACATCGAACGTCTGCCGCTCGTCAGCCAGTTTCGACACGATGATCAAGAAGTTTGACAAAAAGGACGAAGAGTCCGGTGAGTGTTGCTGAACGTTGTTCTTTGACCTCGCAATGGCGACTGTGATCGGTGAGTTTTATAACTCGTGAGGCTCGCAGGTTGGCGTGCTAACAAATAACTAGCATGGAAGCTGAAACGAGCAATCGGAGTGAATTAATGTTGCAAGGTGAATTAAAATGACACTTTGATGTATTTATTTTGCGTTTGTGATAAATAAATGCAGGCATTAGCCCGCTGCTCTGTTAGCGCTAACGTGAGCTGCGTCTTGTCAGTGACGTCCGTATGCATGTCCTTTTTTTCTTTCAGGAAGCGGCTCAAACCCTTTCCAGCATCTGGAGAAGAGTGCCGTTTTGCAAGAGGTGCGTTTCCAAATGTCATTTTTTTCGTAATCAAACAGATTGTCAACATAGTCATATGTGTGAATTATTTTCATTTTGCCCACAGGCTCGCATCTTCAACGAGACACCCATCAACCCACGAAGATGCCTGCACATTCTGACCAAGATTATTTACCTTCTCAACCAGGTAGCATAGAATAACTTTTTTTTTTGTTTTTTTTTTTAACATGCGACCGACCCTCTGCCTCACATTCCTGGACTTTTATTTGTTTTAGGGTGAACATTTTGGGACCACTGAAGCCACCGAGGCGTTCTTTGCCATGACCAGGCTCTTCCAGTCCAATGACGTAAGCTCAAATAGTCAATTTCAAAGTGTTAACTTTAAGTCAAAATGTAATTTTTGTCTTCTTAGCAAACACTGAGGAGGATGTGCTACTTGACCATCAAGGAGATGGCCAACATCTCTGAGGACGTCATTATTGTCACCAGCAGGTTCAAAAAGTTTTACGACGACATGATGTGTTGGGTTCGTGTTTCATAAATAACGGTGGTGTCACTGTGCCTGCGCAGCCTTACCAAAGACATGACTGGCAAGGACGACGTGTACAGGGGACCGGCGATCAGAGCCCTCTGCAGGATCACAGACGTAAGTTGTCCATCAAAAGCCATGCTTCTAAGAATTCAAGAAAAAAATAGAATGCTGACTGCCCCCCGCGTTCCTCAGACCACCATGCTGCAGGCCATCGAGAGATACATGAAGCAGGCCATCGTCGACAAGGTCCCGAGCGTGTCCAGCTCGGCCTTGGTGTCCTCACTGGTGAGATGCGCTTGGGTCAACGCTCACGTCACATAGCCAAAAGTTGTTTCACTCGGGATTCTGAGTTTTCTTTTTAGTCGTCATTAGTTTTATTTTTTTTTCCAAAAGTGCTTTCTCTTGCTTAGTTTTCATGAACTCAAATAACCTTGGTTTCAGCACATGGTGAAGATGAGCTACGACGTGGTCAAACGCTGGGTGAACGAAGCCCAGGAGGCAGCTTCGAGCGATAACATTATGGTTCAGGTGGGCGCATGCTACATTCGCTTCTAACTAGGCATAAAAGTTTGTGTGCTTACCCAAACGTTCCGCACCGCTGCTCCACACTCGAAGTGTCAACTTGTCCTGTCGTGTTGCAGTACCACGCTCTGGGCCTCCTGTACCACCTGAGGAAGAACGACCGGCTGGCCGTCACCAAGATGCTCAACAAGTTCACAAAGTCGGGCCTCAAGTCGCCGTTCGCCTACTGCATGCTCATCCGCATCGCCAGCAAGCTCCTGGACGAGACGGAAGGAGGGTAAGCGGACACTTTTAAACAGTCACGCTGGGCTAGTGCTTCCGATCCTGAGATATTTTCCGGGCGCAGTCACGACAGCCCCTTGTTTGACTTCATCGAGAGCTGCCTGCGCAACAAGAACGAGATGGTCGTGTACGAGGCCGCCTCAGCCATCGTGCACATGCCCAATTGCACGGCCAGGGAGCTGGCCCCCGCTGTATCCGGTAGGTTAGCGCAAACAACGGGGAATAAAAATGGCTGACGTGAGTGAGTTCTTTTTTTTTTTTTTTTTTTCTGAAGTGCTGCAGCTCTTCTGCAGTTCCCCCAAAGCCGCGCTGAGATACGCGGCAGTCAGGACCCTCAACAAGGTACTTGCCACACCCCGCCGCATCTCCTGTACGCCCTCGACTCGAACGCGTCCCAATTGACGTTTGGCGTGGCGCTCTTGTCCAACCAGGTGGCGATGAAGCACCCCTCGGCCGTGACGGCGTGCAACCTGGATCTGGAGAACCTGATCACCGACTCCAACCGCAGCATCGCCACCTTGGCCATCACCACGCTGCTGAAGACGGGCAGCGAGAGCAGCGTGGACCGACTCATGAAGCAGATCTCGTCTTTCGTCTCGGAGATCTCCGACGAGTTCAAGGTGAGGCGTCCGGGCGGCAGGGATGCACATGATCGATCCGAGGCACCGTTTGAGTGATTGATTGATTTGCGGTTGCAGGTGGTGGTGGTGCAGGCAATCAGCGCTCTGTGTCAAAAGTATCCAAGGAAGCACAGCGTCATGATGAACTTCCTGTCCAACATGCTGAGAGACGACGTAAGCGGGCAACAAACTACTGCCGAAAAATCATCACGTCAACATTCAAAAAGCGCTCACCTGTGTTGTCTTTCTTTGGGGGGGCGGGGACGGCGCATTCAAGGGCGGCTTTGAGTACAAGCGGGCCATCGTGGACTGCATCATCAGCATCATCGAGGAGAACCCCGAGAGCAAAGAAACGGGCCTGGCGCACCTGTGCGAGTTCATCGAGGACTGCGAGCACACGGTGCTGGCGACCAAGATCCTGCACCTGCTGGGCAAAGAAGGCCCGCGCACCCCGCAGCCGTCCAAGTACATCCGCTTCATCTTCAATCGGGTGGTGCTGGAGAGCGAGGCCGTGCGAGCCGGTAAGTCGCCTTTCTCAGCGTCTGTGTAAAACAAGCGCAGTTTTTGGTTTTGAGACTTTTTTTTTCCCCCCCTACCTGATATCAGCTGCGGTTAGCGCCTTGGCCAAATTCGGAGCTCAGAACGACGACCTGCTGCCAAGTGTTCTGGTTCTCATGCAGAGGTACTTTTTTAAAAAAATGATTACCGCCAGAGCAATCTAAACCTGGCCTTGCTCCAGGTGCATGATGGACAGCGACGACGAAGTGCGTGACAGGGCCACGTTCTACATGAACGTGCTGCAGCAGAAGCAGAAGGCACTTAACGCTGCCTACATCTTCAACGGTGAGATGAGTTCACGTGCTAACGATTTAGCATCTCGGGTTAGGGCTCAGCAATTTCTGGTTTTCGTCCTTCTCCCCCTTCAATCAAAACAAAAAGCAAAACGACATTTTTCAATACTTGGGAAATAGTGTCTATTTAAATCAACATGATTTTAAATATTCCACAATGAAACTTTTTTTTTTTTTAAGTCTTTCCTTTTTTTCAAGCACATCAGATTTTTTGGACCTATAAAAGATTGTGCCATCATGAATTTTACCATGCAGTTTGAGTTACAGCTATGACATTTCAGAAAAAAAAAATCCTCTTGTTGCTGTAGCTAATCGCTTCATTCATAAATATTACACATTCGATTTGGTTGTATACATTTAAAAAAAAAAGATTTTATCGATTCAATCTTATGAATCGCCCAGCCCTACCTTGAATGTCCTCTTCAACATTCATCTCTTGTTCAGGCTTGTCGGTGTCCATCCCCGGTCTGGAGAAGTCGCTGCACCAGTACACGCTGGATCCCTCGGAGAAGCCGTTCGACATGAAGACGGTTCCTCTCGCCACCACGCCCATCACAGAACAGAAAACGGGTCAGCTCTTGGGACGGCACATTCAGATTTTCTGGTTGAATTACCACTTTTACATGTCATTTTTTTTCCGATCAGAAATCGCTCCAGTGGCGACCAGCAAGCTCCCAGAGAAGTTGGCCCCGTCCCGCCAGGATATCTATCAAGGTGAGATCTCCTCACCGGGAAGTCTTCATTGACTTGACGTGATTGGAACTTCCTCTGCTCTCAGAACAACTGGCGGCCATCCCCGAGTTCCAGGGTCTCGGCCCGCTCTTCAAGTCGGCCGAGCCGGTGCAGCTGACGGAAGCCGAGACGGAATACGTGGTGCGCTGCATCAAACACACCTTCTCCAGGCACATGGTCTTCCAGTTCGACTGCACCAACACGCTCAACGACCAACTTCTGCAGAAGGTTCCAGACGATACAGTTCATCGCGACACAGTTCAATCAACCATTCACTCATACCTCCGGTCGTCATTCCAGGTTCTCGTGCAAATGGAGCCGTCCGAATCCTACGAGGTGCTTCACTACCTTCCCGCCGCCAGCCTCCCGTACAGCCAGCCGGGCTCCTGCTACACGCTCGTGCGTCTGCCCGACGACGACCCGACAGCCGGTGAGTCGAGCGCCACCTTTTTTGATTTGGCCGCTCAAACCACGACGAACGATTCAAACGACGCCGTTCTCGTTGGCAGTGTCGTGTACGTTCAGCTGCACGATGAAGTACCTGGTCCGAGACTGCGACCCCAACACGGGAGAGCCCGATGACGACGGTTACGACGACGAGTACGTGGTAAGTGGCGGTGCGCCGTCGGCAAATTCGTTTGGTCCTTGCTTCGGTTTCATTCGTGTGATCTCCCGCAGTTGGAGGACCTGGAAGTGACCGTGGCGGACCACATCCAGAAGGTGCTGAAGCCAAACTTCGGAGCAGCCTGGGAAGAAGTGGGAGACGAGTTTGAGAAGGAGGAGACGTTTGCGCTGGCGTCCGTTCGCACTTTAGACGGTAGGCTCATGGAAATGCTCGTCGCGGTCATGATTCCGACGACATCTTTCACCCAATGTGGTGGTGGCGGCGGCGTTCCGACAGAGGCAGTGAAGAACATCGTCAGCTTCCTGGGCATGCAGCCGTGCGAGCGCTCGGACAAAGTGCCAGAAAACAAAAACTCGCACATCCTCTTCCTCGCTGGTGGGTTTCATGGGGAAAAAAAAACCCACACAATTTTTGTGCGCATTTTAAAGACTCACTCCGATTTTTTTTTTTTCTTGTGATTTCGCAGGTGTTTTCCGGGGAGGTCACGACACACTCGTCCGAGCTCGCCTCGCGCTGGCCGACGGCGTCACCATGCAGGTGACGGTCCGCAGCGACGAAGAAACGGTTGTCGACGTCATCCTGGCATCTGTGGGCTGAAGCCCAACCCTTTATCGCTTCTAACTTTTTGTCTATCGCTAACATCTGCTACTTAACATGACTCTGGAAGAGAAATAAACAGTGATTACAAATGACCTTTTTTTGTAGAAAACTATTTATTTGATCATCAAGCTCTCAGCTCACTCCGCATGTCAGTCAAGTTCAGAACGAGTGAATAAAATTAAAGTAAGCCTTGAGGAAGCCCGCGGGATCTTCCAGCTGCGGGTAGTGACCGATGTGCTCGTCCAACACGCTGACGGTCGACCTCTGCACCAGCTGCCTGTGGGAACATTAACAGCGCGCACGTCACCTACTTACCAACGACGGCGGTAAAGACGAAGGATGCTCACTGGTAAAGGCGGATGAAATGGGGGTGGGGGTTGACCGGGTCGAGCGGGCCGTAGATCAGGTGCACTGGAAGACAAAGTCGTCATAAAGGGGAGCCGACATGAAGGACACTTGAGTGTGCGTGATGTGACTTACGTGGCACAAAGGTGGACGTGAGCGCGCCGACCCATCGTTCTCTGTGCTTTAACCTCTGGTTTATGTACTGTAGAACACTGACACACAGACAAAAATCTTTCAAGGCTTCTGTAAATAGGGTCAAATAGTGCGTTACAAAATATAAACAGTGGTGCAGGAACCTACAGGTTTTTAAAGAGATGTAGCCACATAATACTGCCGCCTGGTGGACAATGTATGAAATGTATTTTTTATTATTTACTTCTTTTTTTTTTTTAATAAAACATAACTATACCTGAGAATATATTTTTTTTCTTACCTGTCCAACACAAGGTTGCCGTCATTGTAGCGCAGACCGGTCCACATGTCCCAGAACTCTGCATCGGTCGGCTGCGTGTACGGCCCGAAAACCTCCCCGATCCTGCAATCAAAGAAAACCAGTTAGCAACGTTTTGGTGTGTGTGACTGGATCAGAAAAAAAAAAATAACAGTGCTGACCCCTTCTGGAAGATCATGTAGTTGGTGAGCCGCATGAGGACGGGAGCCAGGAACGTGGAGTCCTTGAGTAGCTTTTTTTTTTCTTACCTGTCCAACACAAGGTTGCCGTCATTGTAGCGCAGACCGGTCCACATGTCCCAGAACTCTGCATCGGTCGGCTGCGTGTACGGCCCGAAAACCTCCCCGATCCTGCAATCAAAGAAAACCAGTTAGCAACGTTTTGGTGTGTGTGACTGGATCAGAAAAAAAAAATAACAGTGCTGACCCCTTCTGGAAGATCATGTAGTTGGTGAGCCGCATGAGGACGGGAGCCAGGAACGTGGAGTCCTTGAGTAGCTTTAGGAAGACAAAATGGATCTCGGTGAGACATCACAACCTCCGCGACGTCAATGAACGCTTGTGAATAAGCGAGCGGTGAGACTGACCATCTGCAGCAGACGAGGGTGGTGGGCTTCGGGAAACAGACCTGTGGAGAGCACAAAGTCCATCACGGCGGCTCCGAAAATGGGAGAACGTACTGCAAAAACACTCACCTCCGTTTGAGAGACACAGGCTGTTGATGTTCAGGTGACCCGTACGGTTTTGGTCACTCCTGTCCATACAAGAAAGCACAATCGCTTGTTGTTTAATTGGAAAACTGTTGGCCAATTGCCGGACCGCACAGACGCGGCGGTATTGTCTAATTTCTTTAAGACAACTGCAGAAAAATCATCTTGAAGTCTACCTGTGGAGCAGCTCCAGCGCCACCGTGTCGCCGTAGTCATGTGACACCAAGTTGATGCGCTGGTTGGCCAGACCCAGGTGCGCCAACAGCGCCTCAACCACACTAGCCTGCTCGAAGATGGAGTACCTGTGTGGTCGCTGAACGCCACGGCAACAGGAAACCAATCGATTACGTTCACTTTTGATTGATTTGATGGATTCACACACACACGAGACGCTCACCGGCTTGTCGCTGAAGCCAAAGCCCAAGAAGTCCAGTGCTATGACGCGGTTGAAGCGTTGGGTGAGCGGCTCCCAAATCTACTGAAGAATGGGGAGAGAGTAGACACATGGATGTCTTCCAATAAATTTTAAATAAATATTCAAATAATAATTTGCTTCTGGAATATGCTTATGTTGCTGTGTCGCTCCGACCTTGTGCCAGTCGTAGCTGGAGGTGGGAAAGCCGTGGAGGAGAAGAACGACGTCGGAGCTTCCCAAGGCACCATGAGAGTCTGTTTGGAGAAGACACGTTACACCTGCTGTACACACCTTGCAGTTCATGACTGTAAATTCAGCGCAAAAGCACTCAAAAAATAATGACTGCGACAGTGTGGTTCGGTTGTATTCAACTTTGAAGAACACACATTTACATTTTGTTTGGTTTTACACATTTCTAGAAGAACATTCAATCGTTAGTTTTTATGTGCGGTACTTTACAACTGATGGTGGCCATATGTTGTTGGGGTAGCACTTGGTGTAAAAACGTTTGGAAAACAGGATTTCATCTCAAGAAATCACTCATTACTAAACACCACTTTAAAAAATTTCACTTGATTTAAAAATGGTGCATTGTACCTCAGTTACATAACAAATACACTGGCGTAAGTGTACTTAGGTGGTTACATCTCATCTATTCACCTATGGAACATTCTAAATGAAAGAAAATGTTTGTTTTCAAAGCCATTTGGAGGAGCTGGCCGTGCCAAGGTTTGTATGTTGAGCACCTCTGTAAAAAATCTCGCTGCCCCTGAAGTTGAAGCCTCTTCCGGCGTTGTGCCACTTGAGCAAAGCAGCCGACAGCTGAGGCGGCGGGATGTGCAGGTAGACGGCCAGCAGCGGGATGCACATCAAGCCGACGTGGAGCCACCACTCTTTCATCGTGGACCGCTCAGTTCATGTCAAAAAACCGACCAACACTGCCACACACGCCAGTCAATTTTCTGACATTTTGCCTCGATTACTTTTGTATGGACACTAAATGCTACGTTAGCATTAGCTAGCACTAGTGAAATATCGTAAAACCCTTTCAGCCCCACACTTAATAAAATACCCCACACATAATAAAATACAGGGCCCAAAAATATGACATGTGTTTCTACCTTATGTAAATGACAGCACATAAACACTTTGAAAGGTTTTAATTACTCACTCAAAAAACATTCACTTGAAGACCTTCGGACTGTGATTAGCCTCCATAGCGACAAAGAGAAGAAGTACCACTCAATTTCTCCCTCTTATATACTTCTCAAGGTTACAATTTTTCATACATGGACAAAAGTCTTGGAGCAAAATTCGTAAAAAATATATCTTATATTTCCAACACTATTAATAATGTGTTTTAGTCTGATTTTCCTCAACAACTGTTACGAATTGTTAATACAGAGAGAGTGCGTCTTGTTGTATTACACGATCTGCGTTGTCCAATGAAGACGAGAAAGAAATGATAAAGGCTTTACTGCCGTCTTGTGGCCAAATGGGGTAAATACATGTACATGCACTGTATTAATCTGGTTGGTTTTATTGACGTAAACGTTAAAAATGTTTTTTATGCGGCATTATAATAATGTGTAAGGTTTACAAGAGCGCCACTTTTGGTTTCTCTGGACTACACCCTCTCATAATTTCTTTTGTAGTTGCTTCAACCGCATTTTGATGTTCTCCTTTTTTCTAACACCAAGGACTAACATACCAATTTCATTATGGACGACAAGAACAAAAAATATTCTTTCGTGATGAAAATGAGTTTTTTAAAAAAAAGTTGAGATAATTGAGCCAAATTGTGCAAGACTCAATCGTGAGTGACCTTTGTTTGATTGCTAATCTGAACTGCAATGAAACAAATATATGCGATCAAAGATGAGACACTTTAGTGATTACATGTAATTGCAACACACCCAGCATCTCCCGAGAGAAAGTTTGAAAAAGAAAAAAGAACGATTCAAAAAAAAGGGAACAGGGCTGCTGCACGTAGGCTAAATACATTATTTATTTTTAAAAACCAGACACATTACTCGACAAGTTTCAAATGTAAATCCAATCACGATATCCATTTAAAATGCTCAAGATAAACAGACATGAAGTACTTTTATTTCCAAATGTTAAATGATAAAAAAAATGACAATCCATAAAACAGATGGAAAAAAAAGCCATTCATTCCTGTGTTTTACAGGAAGAAGCGACAGAAAAAACTCCTGGTATGGATTCCGCTTTTGTGTGTTTTCAAGGTCTTCCAAGCTGCTATTTTGTCATATCTGTAAAACCAAACAAGGACAACAGGCCAGCTCCCTCTCTCAATATTTATTCCACGCGCCTCTGGGTGAAGAAAGCCTGGGGGGGTTGCAGGAAGAACATGCAGCCTACAAACCAAAAATAAAAAATACAAAAACAAATAAAAAGAGGCCTGTTCCCTCTCTCACTCCCTCAAACCTATTTGCACCCTGAGATGAATGTTCCAGACAACACACATTTTGAGTGGCCTCCCCGCAGTGTCAAATCCTCCGCAAACTGTCTCGTGAGCATGATGAAAGCTCAAGAAATCAGTTTATCGTCATAAAAATACAAAGGTACATTTGTCGTTTCGGTATCAAAATTCTTGCTAGGAAATAAAGTACCCTGTGCAGATGGATACCAGTGTATTCCTTATCTTTATTCTTTAAAAAAAAAAAAAAAGCGTAAATATATAGATTCTTTTTAGTGTTTCCAGTACATCAGGTGTCCCAAAAATGGTTCCTCTATGTGAGGGGAGGAAGAAATCGGAATATTTTAGAAGTTGCAATCTTTGAGGGTAGCGGGGTGGACGTGGGTGTGTGGGGGGGTCTATATTTAGCAAGCATCCACAGGGTTGATCAAGCTTGAACGTTGACTCGAGCCAAGGCACATTCACTGGCTGATTTTGTCTCAATTGAACCCAAGTTGTGTTGTCCTTTTGTGCAAATAAACATCTGAAAGTGTGTCACCTTGTTCAGAATCAGACTCGGAAGAGGCCACGCTTGCTAAATACGAGCCCCGTGGACTCCCTTTTTGTGTGTGTGTTGAGCTTTCAGCATGTGGAAATCTTTGAAAACAAGATAATGGATGAAAATGAGGACTTTGTTGGGGGGGGGGGGATTTGTGCACGTGGAAACTATAGAGTAAATATTTATAGCGATTTTCCAAAACACGTCACCTGGGGGGGGGGGGGGGGGGGGCACCCCATCTAGCGGGCCTCCTCTCTATACAAGACTTAGTGTTTATTGGTTTGGCTAGAAGTTTCTATGCTTATCTACAAATATATAACAAATAAAACTTGCAGGCAAAAAAATACTTAAGTTTCAATAGAAACACCCTTTTTTTTCCTGAAAATACAGCAGTATCTGAAATAATCTTCTCATTCATTTTTCTTTTTTTTTTTTAATGTCCCCACTTTTCTGCCTCATACATCAGGAAGCTCTTTTGCCTACAAACAGAAAAAAAAGTATCTACAAACTTTGTAAACAGACCTGCTTTTTTTCCTCCATAAACATAAATAAGTCAAAATATTAACAGCCAAATGGAGCAGAAATTAGTTGTTTTTTGTGTGCGCGCGCGCGCGTGTGTGTGTGTGTGTGTGTGTGTGTGTGTGTGTGTGTGTGTGTGTGTGTGAGCGAGGGCCGAAGAGCGAAATATACAACACCATCGAGATTAAAGAGAAGCGAAAAGGTTCTGTTGTCTTCAAGCCGTGACGACCTGCTCCTCGACGCAATTCAAATAATATTAAGAATAAGAGTAGAATAAGAAAAAACAGGTCACTTTCAATCAAGAGTTTATAATCGCGCCTTTGTCCAGCCAGACAAACCAAAAGTAGGGTCAGCAGGGGGGTTGGGGGGGGAGCAGAGTCCTGGTGCGGTTTAAGAAGTGAAGAAGAAGCTCAAAGAATCCACACAAGCCGATACATTCCTCCCAATGTTCGTCCAGCACAGCCCAGTGCAGCCCCCCCCCTGCCCCCCCCATGTAGAAAAGTGGTAAGGTGCCTTTCAGGGAGGTGGGCGTGCTTTGCGATCAAAGGGAGGTTTCCAAGCTGTGTAGGGGGCTGCCCGGCACGGGGGTCTCGCCCACTTTGGTGGCCTCCGGGAGGAGGTGGTTGCTGCTCTCCACAGCGTTATTGTTCTGGTTTGGGGAGGCGGGGCTGAGGGCGGGGCCGCCGGAAGGCGGGGCCGCGCTGGCTGGCGAGGGCGGGGCGGGCGAGGCGTTGCGGGAGCTGGCCGAGTTGCGCTTGGTGGGCGCGTCGTCCTCGGCGTCCGTGTCGTCTATGAGGGGGATGTGCGGCTCCGAGTCCTCTATCCGAAACTCCGGGTGGGTCATAAAGTTGTGGATGGAGGTCCGCGACTCGGGCTTCTCCAGGCCCTCATAGAGGGAGATGGAGCTGCGGAATGCATTCACCACGCGGATCTGCAAGCACGGGGTGAGAAAATGCGGCGTTAAGACCACGGGCCCGGCCGGATGGTGTCGGGGGTGGAGGCGCACACGTCAAATTGGGCGAGTTATTATTTAGTGACCTCAACACAACATCGCCGTCAGTCAAACACGTGCAAGTCGTTCTGACACGTCGTGTACGGGCCTCCAGCAACGGTGGAATTTAACATCGTTCGGCTTCTTGAATCGCAGCCTCGGCTCAAAATGGAGGCCTTGAACGTTGCTGAGGCGGGCGAGCGGCCGTGTGTCGGAGCGCTTTTTTTGGACAGTGAGTCGGTGCACACAGGTGAGCGAGCGGCAAACCCCAAATCCAAAGTGCGTCGAGTGCGTGCGAGTACGTCACCAAATGCTCTGGGAGAGGCCCGCTTCTGATTATTTCATCAAAATGCAAAAAAAATAAATAAAAAAATAAACAAAAGGCCTAAAAGGTGTTGGACATGCTTCGAGGAGAGAAAAGAAAGAAAGAAAAGCAAAAAGACAGGAAGAAGGGGAAAGACAAAAGAAGAGACAGGAAGGAGAGAAGACAGAAGAGAGGAGAGGATAAAAAAAGAGAGGAAGACCAAAGACAGAGAGAGGATGGACTAAAAGACACGAGAGCCAGCGGGTTGTGACTTGGGACAGATGGTCAGTTGTATGCATTTGTTTTTTTTGTTTTTTTTTTTTTGTGCCGTCCAAACAAAATGAAAAAAAAAAAAAGCTGCTGCAGCCAAGCACGTCCACAAGCAGGTTGGCCATTAGACAAAAAAAAAAAGAACTGGCACACGAGAGCCGAGGCCGAGTCCATGCAGAGCGTGTGCTACCTTTGTGCTCGAAAGGCAGTAAACCTTTGAGTATAGCCCATGACACATTTCACAGAATCGAAAGAAGAACACGCGGCCGGTCGGCGGGATGCGGACCGACACACGACTGCCGACACACACACAATGGAGGACCGCCTTGCACCTTTTTGGAAGGACCTGGAATGGAAAGTTATTGACCAAAGCTCTTCCACCTGTGAGGGAAGGTTGTGGTGCAGAGGGGTGCCGGCGGGGGGGGGGGGGGGGGGGGGGGGGGGGGGGGAATAAGCGCTGACGGTTGACAATCATCCCCTCCGTCAAAGTCTTCTCGCGCCGTTCCCGACCAGTCAGGAGGATCTGCGGGAGAGGAGAGCCGCGAGGGCGCCAATGGGGACCATCCCCCGCCGCCGCCGAGGAGGAAGCCTCGTGGCGCTTTTGAGGCGGTTCTTAAAGCGCGTGTCCATGGGCGTATACTCAAAACATTTACCCAGCGAGGGACTGACTGAGGCGGACGCGAGCTGCCCAATCCGGTAGACGCCGCTAAGAAAATGCACACAGTTACATACACATTTCCCTCGTTATTAATCACAGTCCAAAAAAAAAAAAAAGAAAGAAAAAAAAAACAAACCCTAACCACATTCCAAGCAGAAGCCGTACAGAAGACAACGTGATGACACAGATAGAAAACACAGCTCCACGCCAGAAGCCACCTGGTCACATGGTACATAGATAGGAACAGCATCACGTGGCATCCAAGCTTGATGAGAGATGTGGGCGCCATTTCTTTTTTTTTTTTTTGGTCAAACGAGAGAGGAAGAAAGAGAGAAGGAGCGCCGAAGAGGAGGTTAGAGGAGAACACGTCTCATGCACGAGAGGAGAACACACACTCACACCCCACAGCGGCAGCAGCGGAGTTGGTGGCGTTGTTGTTGTTGGTGGTGGTGGTGGTGGTGGTAGTAGTAGTAGAAGGAGAAGTAGTAGTGGAGGAGGAGGAGGAGGTAAAGGCTACATGTGTAGGGCTAGAAACATTGGTTACATCGTGCTGCTGCTGGCTGGAGTTGGAGGCCTGCCGCCTCAGAGCCCCCTGAAAGGAAGTTCCGCTCTGGAACGCACTCACTACATCCATCTGCAAAGAACCACACAGCGTGACGGCAGAAAGCCCACAAGAACAAAAGAGAGAGAGAGAGAAAGGTGAAATAAGAGCAATAACCATCGGGAGGGCACAGAAGGAACCAAAGTGCAGTCACTTTGGAATATGACTTGTTAAAAGAGAGGAAAAAAAAAAAGAGGGGGAGTAGTTTGGGTTTTCAAAGGCACTGATCAGCTGATAAGCTTCATAATTCTTTGACCAATCAGCTGGTTCCCTTCCTTAAAAAGCAGTACAGTGAACCTCTAACTATTCATGGATCGGCCCTGGGTGGAAAAACTCCATCGAGCTGCTGACGAACTATGGAGGCGTGAGCTGAGGAGCTCCATTGTGGCATCTTGGTGGCGAGCAACGATGCTACTCTCGATCGGGGCGAATAGCAGGCGGTTCACTCTACGGCGGTTAACAGTGCCGCTGCAACGGCAAATGGGGAGTTAAGAGGCTTTATGGCTTCGATTCCGTTGCGAGTGGCGTCAGATGGGCGAGATTCCCGCCCTCCCCGTAACCCTCCCGTCCCCCCCGCAGCGTTTGGTGCATCACCTGAGTCTGGATGCGGTTGAGGCCGCGGAACCAGAGGATCTGGCCGCGACGGAGCTCCCGCTCGGCGTGGTCGATCTCGTCCATGTCGTCCAGCTCCTCCAGCTCCTCGTCAGGGATCTCCTCCTTCTGGGTGCCGTGGCCCGCCGTTTTTAGGAACTTTAAGCGGCTAGTGGGGATCGACGAGATGACCTGGGTGGGGGTGAAACGGACGCCGGATTAAAACGAACTGCAACGGTGCATTAAAAAAAAAAAAATCATAATTAACGGGTCCCTGCACTACACCCATCTGACCACAGAAGGGCAGTGTTGAGTTGCAAATCACAGTCTTACCTGCCCCCACAACAGTGAGCCGAAGCCCAGGAAAGTGCACCAGAGCCACTGGTCGATGGAGAGAGCCACGCAACTGAATGGCTTCCCTCCAAATTGCACGATGACGATCTGGACGGACAAGAAGTATCCCCATGAGAGGCGAAAAAGGCTCTTCATGGTGTGCGCAGCGGTGGAAAATGGACGCGGTACCTGGATGACGAAGGTACCGAAGACGATGCTGCAGAAGATGAGGTTGTTGAAGATGCCGTCGAAGACGTTGCGCTCGCCGTGGATCTTGCGGGCGTTGATCTCGTTGAATAGCTGCATCAGGACGAAGGTGTTGAAGACGATGGTGTAGTGCTCCGAGGGCGGCGCTCGCAGCGGCGCGTTCCTGCCGCTGTCGATGTCGAACATCGTCTCTCCTGCGGCGTCGACGGAACGTCAGTATCGGCGAGGACGAATCCAGCGGGCGAACTCAAATCTTCCCTTACCGGCAAAGAGCAGTGTGAAGATGATGACCAGCTGGTACACGCCCTGGCCCAGAATGTTCTTCATCATGGTGCGAGAGATGAGAGGCTTGTTGCGGCCGTATGGCTTCCTGAGCAGCAGGGCTTCCGTGGGCGGCTCGGTGGCCAGCGCCAGGGAGGCGAAGGTGTCCATGATCAGGTTGACCCACAACATCTGGACCGCCTTCAGTGGAGAGTCCTGGAAAAAATATACAGTGCTGGTTTTTAGAAAGTGTCCTCATTGGACATATTGTCGTGTCAAGGTGTCGGATGTTCGCGGCGGCGCAGTCTAGCAAATGACTGCACGGGCTTGAGTTTTCGTCTTTGTCAGTTAATTTGACACATGAATTTTTGGGAAAGAGGTTAGGTTGAACAATGATTTAATTTATGACATTACACGAGTCTTAAAAAAAAAAAAAAAAAAAAAAACTGAAGCTAAGACTAAAATTAACACACACCAACTTAAAATGAAGCTTACTCCAAAAAAATACAAGCTGACAAAAACGAACTTGCTCTAAAAAACGAATTCAAACGAACTAAATCTACACAAACTAAAAACAAACGGCAATGAAAAATTCAAATATATGATAACCACGTCTGTGAGCTTGTATTCAAAATGGCCGCGGGCTTTCAGGCTCCGACGCAGGCCATTAAAAAATAAACGAATAAGAGGCACAGAGTGCGATACGGTAACATTTTGTTTCCGCGCAAACAGTCAAGAGGTCAAACATTCAAAATGAACGTGGTCGAGACAAATAGGCTGACCTGAGTGATGCAGGCGCCCGTGAAGGCGACGATGACGGCCACCACATTGACGGTCAGTTGAAATTGCAGGAACTTGGAAATGCTGTCGTACACGTTGCGTCCCCACATCACGGCCTTGACGATGCTGGAGAAGTTGTCGTCGGTCAGGATGATGTCGGACGCTTCCTTGGCCACGTCGGTGCCGGCGATGCCCTGCGAGGAGGAAAGCGACGATTTGGTGATGTCATGTTAGCCATCATTGATATGTTTACGAGGTGCGTGTGCGCACGCCTCACCATGGCAAAGCCGACGTCGGCTTTCTTCAAGGCGGGACCGTCGTTGGTGCCGTCCCCGGTGACGGCCACCACTTGCCTCTGCTCGGCCACGGTGCTGTCGATAATACCTAAAGCGGTAAAAGACGTGAGCCGAACGCAAAAGCAACAACTCTCCACATGAACGTCGGACAAAGTCAACCAACCTTTGACTAAAGTGTGCTTGTCAGTTGGGGAAGAACGAGCCAGCACTCGTAGTTTGGGCCAGATCTTGTCAATGCGCTCTTGTTCGATCTGGAAATACGACAAGAATCCAAATGAATCACCTCAAAATATATTTCTGGAAGCGTCGGAGTGATGTGAGCTTAGTGTAGCGGGTTCCGCCCACCTCTCCCTTTTCGTTGCGTATCCGCCGGTTGAACTCTTTGCCCTCCAAGCAGAGGAAGTCGTCCCCGGGCTGCAGGATGCCGCACTTGCTGGCGATGGCGCGCGCCGTGTTGATGTTGTCACCCGTCACCATCCGCACCGTGATGCCGGCGCGCTGGCATTTTCGAATGGCGTCCGGGACCTGAAAGGGAAAAAAAAAAAAAAAAATCTTCATTTATTTAGGACAGACTTGAAAAAAAGCTTTCGAATGGCGTCCGGGACCTGAAAGGGAAAAAAAATAAATAAATCTTCATTTATTGAGGACAGATTTGAAAAAAGCCGCTCGTTCCTCACCAGAAGCTACATATTTCCTTCATATTTCATTTTATGTAACTTTTATGACCATTTTTACCTGCCAGAGGAATCGTATAAGGCCAGCTCCTTTTTATTTTACCTGAAATATTTTTGTTCAGAATCCTTTATGGACGATCGCCTTTGTGATTTATTTGTTTTTACATATTTCCTTCATATTTCATTTTATGTAACTTTTGTGACCATTTTTACCTGCCAGAGGAATCATATAAGGCCAGCTCGTTTTCATTTTACCTGAATATTTTTGTTCAGAATCCTTTATGGACGATTGCCTTTGTGATTTATGTGTTTTCGTTTCGTCAAAGAGACCTGCGCTTCACGTGACCAAATCCAACGTAACCACTTGCGAGGTTCGACTCCATTTCACCAATCACAAGGAGCCGGGCAGTCACATGACCGCATACAAAGTCACTGCGGCCCCACACGGAAGCAACGTTTTCATAATGACTCACTTTTTTCTTTCTTTTTTTTTTTACCTCACAGATAAAAATAACAGCTGCTTCATACCCTGTTCCTCTGTTGGCCTAAAAATATCCACATTTCAACCTACAATGACTCCTACAAAGCACGCAGATTTTTTTTTTTCAGTGCAATCTCTGCCCCGGTGAGCCTATTGTGCTGTTTCACGAGTGTAAACAAAGAAATCGAATTTAATTTGATTTACTGTTCTGGATAACAGAAGATATTGTTGGGCAACATCTGAAGTTGCGCATTTTTATGATGATTTTTAAAAACATTTTCTGTGCACTTAACTATTGACTCATCTCTGCCCGCCACCCTCCAATTTACCTCAGGCCTCACGGGGTCTTCGATGCCCACCACGCAGATGCAAGTGAGCCCGGTGAGGATGTCGTTCTCGTTGTCCCAGTCGGGCTCGCCGTCCTTCACGGCGAAATCTCGGTACGCCAGGCAGATGGTCCTCAGGCCTTCGGAAGCCATGGGCTCGATCACTTTCTTCACCATGTCGTCGCGGTCTCGCGGGCGAAACACCTTGGACTCGCCCGACGCCGTCAGGATTTTGTAGCACCTGGGAGCGGGAAAAAAAAGGCGGCAGATGAGACAGCCGAAAGCGGTTGAAAAACGCCTCGAAAAAGTGAAACAAAAGCATTTGGGCGTGACGTCACGCTAAGCCCTCTGTGGGTTAAAACGAAGCACGCTTGGTTAAGAGGCTTACGGAGTTGTTACCAGCTCATTTTCTCAGTGCCTGTTTCTAAGTCGTAAAGTCAAGGGGATGCGCTTGCACTTCTGAGCTGTTTTAAGACATTTTGTATTCGGCTCACGGGCATCCGGACCGAGCGGAGACCTGCGAAATAAAAACCGTCAATCGCCTCATCTCACTTTTTGAGGAGGATTTCCGAGGCGCCCTTGCTGAACATCCGATAGCTGCCGTCCGCCATCTTCAGCACGGTGCTCATGGACTTGCGCACCGAGTTGAAGGTGTACACCTTGTGCAGCTTCTCCTCGGGGATCTCGTTGCGAATGGTCTGGTAGTCGCGCTTGAGGTCGGTGGAAAATCCCAGCAAGGCACATTCGGTCTTGTTGCCCACTTGCCGGGGCAGGCCGCCTTCTTTCTCCGGAGGCTGGCGGGGGAAAGGAGGAGGCGTTGGCGACAGCGAGCGAGCAATCCGAGGCGAAAGTATTTTGGTCCCGGCATATTTAATGAAATACAAAAACAAGCGACACATTTTTTTTTCGTACCATGATCTTGGTCGTGTAGGCGCAGTTGACGGCTATCCCCAGAATGAGGAAATCTAAAATGGAGGCCGGGATGTTCTCCGGCTCCGGCACCTTCTTGTAGTGTTTCTCCGCCACGTAGGCCTGCACCACCGTCATGCGGTTCATGGTGAGTGTCCCCGTCTTGTCCGAGCAGATGGCCGTGGCGTTGCCCATTGTCTCGCAGGCGTCCAGGTGACGCACCAGGTTGTTGTCTTTCATCATTTTCTGTCAACGGGGAGGACGGTCAACAGCGACGCGCTAACCGCTTCCCCACCGGATGACACGGCGCGGGATCATAAGCTTTGGCTTCAAGGTATCACTCAGCAGGTCTTAACATCCCTGGCCCGCAGCTTTTAATAGGCTGAACGCATAAGCTGGTGGCAAAGGGGCACGCGGCCGACAAGGTTAAGAGACTTTACCTTGACGGAGTACGCCAGCGAGATGGTGACGGCGAGCGGGAGGCCTTCGGGGACGGCCACCACCAGCACGGTGACGCCGATGATGAAGAATTTGACAAAGAACTGAATGTAGATGGGCGTGCAGGCCTTGACCCAGGGCAGGTTTTGGATCCAAAAGGTGTCGACCACAAAGAGCACCACCAGGATGATCACGGTGATGGCCGACATCACCAATCCTGATAGGGAGCGGAGACATATTTTTTTTTCTTGATTCTTTTTTATTTCAGTCCGTATAAATCTATAATCTAACAATCAAAAACATCGACATCGGGAATTTATAGTTGAAACGGAACATGGAAATGGAAACAGTTTAAGGGTGTATCGACAAAATGTTTTCCGCAAGTACGAATTCGCTTAACACGGACTCGAAGCCTCTCACCCGCTTTGCCGATCTGGACGGCGAGTTTGGTCAGCTTGCCCTGGAGGACAGATTTCTCTTTCTTTGGCAGGTTGGCTTTCTTCTTCTCCTCCGAATCGGCTCCCTCGTCGCTGTTCAGAGGCTGCATTTCCATGGCGGCGCCGTCCTGCGCTTTGGCTGCAAACAACAATCCGTTTGATGTCACGAAATAAAAACCCCCGCCCTGTAAATGATTGTATTTGTAAGACTAAACGCGTCTCCCATATTCAAAGCGCCATCCTCCCAGCAGCCTCTCTCTTGCTCGCAGGCACAACAGACGACGAGGATCCCCGAGACACGCGAGCAGATAAAATATGAGGGCTCGTCTCCGCAGAGCCATGATGAAATCATTAGCCGTCGCGGGGCTGCGAGGATACAGCTGCTAAAGCCCTCCAGGACAAATTGTCACATCTTTCTTCCTTCAAACTTTGGATCCCCTAATTAAACGCCTCATGCAGTGGCGCACCCGTGACAAGGCTATTGTATTTGTGTGGATGGGGCCGAGGGGGTGGAGGGGGGGGCTAGCGCTGTGCTACGGCAGCTGCAGTTGGTTCTGGAGTAATATCAGTCGAAAGGATTACAGCTCATTCCAGACAGACAGGGGGAATCTGTGCGGCAGGCGCCGTGGCCAGGGTTGCGCTCGCGGACCCCGGCCGGCGCTCTTCGCCGTCCCAGTAGGACGACCAAGCTGGCCGGTTACCGTGACGCAACCTCGTTATCGTGCTTGTCAGCCTTCTGGCCGTGGAATTGTTGCGTCGCTTTAATCTCTTCATCACTAATCGCTGTAACTGGATTCAGTAGCACCTGCTGCCCAAAGCACAATGTGCCAGGCGAGGAAAGAGGGGGTGACGGTGGGGGGGGGCGGGACAATGAGGATGCCAGCACAAGCTTGCGCTGCGTCAAAACGGGGTCGTGGCAAAACGCAAAACTTCTCGCAGGAAAAAAAAAAGCGCGGCAGTCAATTACACGCTGCCGTTAACTAGGAGGCAGGACGCCGGGTAATAAATGTGGGCGCTACGTTTGCGAGGCGATTATACACACTTTAATGGGGCCGCCTACGCGCTACCCGCTATTGCCGTTTGCATCGGCGTTAACAGGCTGCGGCGTGCGGTTGGCGCGTCGCACGCGCGCTTTCCCAACTCGTTCCGCCGCATTCCATGTCAACTTTCAGAAATGAATGACACAACAACGCGACTTTTTCCTGAGGCTCGGAACTTCCGAAGCGGTCATTAGCAGGCAGATGCTTCGAGTCAAACAATTTGGTCTATTTTGGCGTGTTGTTTAGGAAAGCCGATTTCAGAGAGAGAAATATTGGCTTCTTTGGGAATCTGTAAATGCTAATACAGGTCTGCTAATACATTCGGAATCAGATTACAGTGCTTTCAAGGTCAACTCGCGCCAGCGAAAAGCAGGTGGCCTCTGCGAGTGCGCGTGTGTCGGCGCGAATATCAACTCACCTTTCTTTCGATTTTCAATGGAGCCGTCCTGCTTCTTGTCTGCAAAACAGAACACCGGAGAGAGATAGAGCTGAATCGGGATGCGTGACCAGCGGCGCCGCATGGAAATGACCCAAACAGAAAAAAAAAAAAAGGGTCTACGAGGACACGCACTTTTCCTCTGTTTCTTCTTCTCCTCTTTTTCCTTCTTCTTTTCATCTTCGTCGTCGTCATCCTCGTCCTCGGCGGCACCGAGCAGCGTGAAAATAATTCCAGTTTGAGAGTTGACGCCCACCGCCGTGACCACCATTTTCCCCGAGCCTTCCATCACGTGGGTGCCTGTCGGAGCGAGGAGGCAGAGGGAAGCAAAGACGCCGCTTGAGTTTCTCAGCGTTTGCGGACCGAAATGCAAGCCCCGCTAGATGTACTTGCCAAGCGAACGGAACACTTGACACACTGCTTTTGACACACTCGTGTAAAAAGCCGCAAAGTGCCGTTCGTGGCGACATGCTAGCATCGCAATCCAACATGGGAGGCTCGGGAGTTACCCGACAACAGCATCAAATCTTTCTCCTGCGTCTTCTTGACATGATCCGACTCCCCCGTGAGCGAGCTCTCGTCGATCTTCAAGTCGTTCCCTTGGATGAGGAGGCCGTCGGCGGGCAAAAGGTCCCCTGCGAAGCGCGCAGAGTTCCAAGTTAGCGTCGCAAAAGTCAAGCGAGTCAAGAGTTGCTCGGGTTTGAAAATGTGCTCCGGTTTTCACATCGTGGATTACGTCAGCGTCTGTTAAATAAATTGAAGTTAATGTTTGACCGGCGACCGGTGAGCTAAAGTGTGAAGTTAATGAAGCTGAGCGAGTCTTTGTGGATTTAATCGTGACAGATCAAGTTTGATGTCGGAGTTGTATTTCTTATCTTTAAGTTCCAAACTTTGAACTCTGTGCCCGGAGTCGGTTTGGTGGGTCGCCAAAAAAAAAAGATTTCCAAATGTAAAAAGGCAAGCGACGTAGTCGCGGCTTTCTCAAGCTTTATCCAAACAAGTCGCGAGCCCTGAAAATGAAATGAGTCTCACCATATTTTATTTGTGCAACGTCACCGACGACGATCTCCGCCACGGGGATCTGGATGACCTGCCCGCCGCGGACCACGGTGAACTTCTGCTCCTGCTCGATGCGGCTCTGGAGGCCGCGGAACTGCTTCTCTTTGCTCCAGTCGTTGAACGCCGTCACCAGCACCACGCAGATGACCGACAGCAGGATGGCGGCGCCCTCGATCCAGCCCGCCTCCGCCTCGTGCTCGTCCTCCGCGCCGCCGGCGGCTTTCCCGCAGTCTGTGTAGAAAAAAAAAAAAAAAAGTCAACTCCATAAACAAATAGCGCAATGCAAACACAAGTCTTATGTTGTCTTTTACATATAAGGACCAAAAAAAAAAAAGAAAAAGACCGTGATGATCATGAACCTACCTTCTCTTTTGGCATCTTGAGGTCTATAAAAGGAAAGGCCAAGTGAAATGATGGCTGCCACTTCCAGGATAATCAGCGTGACATCCTGCAGCGCCTCCCACACTAATTGCAAGAACGTTTTGGGCTTTTTGGGCGGTATCAAATTTTGTCCAAACACCGTTTTCCGCTTCTCGATGTCTGCCGGCTGCCCACTTAGACCTGGAGAGAGAGGGGGGGGGGAAAGGCCACGTTGGTGAGGCGACACAAGAGCAACACACGATAGAACGGACGTCAAAATACAACAAACGTTTGACCGCATGCCTCCACGCATATTCAAGAGGGGCCGGCACACGGCGGATGATGCGCCGCAGTTTTTCGCCGCCATCGATGCAGACGGCATCCGGGCCGGGTGTGTTTCGCGGGGGTGGAGAGGATGGAGCTTGCACGTGTGTGAAGAAGTGAGGAGGAGGAGGAAGAGGAGGAGGAGGACGAGCGAAATTGCGAGGAGTGGATGACTGCGCAAAACCACTTCTGACGGGATGGAGCGAGGCCGCGGGGGACGGAGAGGACCCGACTGGGAAACGTGGGGTCCTTGTTTGAACTATTTATAAAACTCATGACAAGTTACTGAGCACAGTAAGAGACAGCTCCATATTTAAAACAAAGCCCCTTAAGCCACTGGGAGTGTGTCATGCTACACATTAGCTGACTTCAACTGCCTTTTCAATACAAACGCAAAATTCATCAGAATAGATTTCAGGCTAGCGGGGCCTGTGAAGAAAATTTTGGAGGCTGACGACATGTTTTAAGACGGCATCCCCACATGAAAACACAACCGGATCCCTTTTCGCAAGGTCCATTACCGTTGGGGAGCCGGAACGGTGAGTCACCGGCGCCGGCAGCGCAGTCGACAAGCTGCGGGGTTTTACCCGCCAATAATTGCCCGTCGCGGCTCCCCTTCGCCACCTCATACCGTCTGCTTTGATTCCCGAAGCCACTAATGAAAAGACGCTGACAGCAACAGGCCCCGGTTCAGTCTTACGCCACATTTTCCCCGGCCGCCCGGCCGCAATAAATGTTCAGCGACAGAGCAGTCAGCACCTCATCCTCGCCGACGGAAAGTGAAAATAGGCAGGCCCCGCAGCCCCGGACCGTGAGGCCGGCCGCGTTGAGCGGCTAATCATTAACCGTTTCGTTTGTAGCACTTGTCCCCGGCTGGCCTCGCTGCGACTGTCATCCCGGCCGCCGGCGAGGCGGTCAAAGTGAGGATTGGCCTTGTTGCAATCCACTGAAAAATGGTCGCAGTTTGCCTTTTTTTTTTTTTTTTTTTTTTGACTGCCTCGGGATTGAAAATGGGGTCAACGGGAGAGCAGAGAGACGACACCACGAATGACAAAAAAAAAAAATGTCAATTTGAATGAGTCACGCCACTGGAGTTGAAGTAGTCCCTTGATAAGTGGACAAAATATGCTAATGGACAAAAAGTTTTGACAAGGAATCCCTCCTTGTTTGTGTTGCCTCACCCTCTCGCCAGGCAGGCTTTTATCATGCAGCGAAACACACTGACCCACAAGAGTCCGAATGTGCTGACCAATCGCGGCTTTGCGGCAAAGGCTCCGCCGTGGCAAAGAGCAACATCTGACACAATGAGGGCGATTTGTGAACAGCATTCCAATGGCGGAGGCCTTCTTCGTGCTCGCGCAGCCCGCGTCGGGGTGGCAGGGTGCTACGAGCCAAACATTTGACTTCACGGATGGAGAAATCTAACTACAAAAAAAAAAAGGGGGCTTGGGGGGGCGATAAGTGCTGTCAATAGACGCGGAGAAGCCTTGCGAGTTTCATTACGCAGAAGATCCAACACGACGCATCGACGGAGTGACTGACGGCCACCGTTCCACATGATGGCCGCCGGTTGACATCTGCAGGGGGGCATCTGAAGCGGCGGCGATGCGCTTGCACTTAAGCCCGGCGACGCGGTGACCCTGTGATGTGACATTCAAAGTGGAGAGAAAGCGCTGAAAGGATGGCGCGGTATGTGTTAAAACGCCGCAACGTGTCCGACGGGACTAAAAATAGAACCCGCACACGGTCGACTTGACGGTCTTTACAGTCACACCCCCCCCCACCGCCGCGGTGAGGCATGGCTCCGCTCAAAAATGCGCACTCGAGCCCACCCAAGGAGAAACCGGAGTATTATCGACGACTGAACACACACACGACATGACAACAAACGGCGCGCGTCACCGCGGGCGGAAGCCGCTGCGGCGACAGGGAAAAGTTTGAGCGCAAGTTCCCCGGGTGAGGAAAATGAGCTTGGAAATGTGGGGGGGGGGGGGATTAGGGAGGGATCGGTTAAAGAGGGCTTTAGATGGAACCGTCCAACTAATTAGAAATCCCTTTTCAATTGTCAAGCTGCTGTAATCCCGTGCCAATGACGAATGAGCTCATTGCCACTGTTAAGTATCAAAAGCGAGCGCCCCGTCGTTGCCGCGCGCCACGCGTTGACAAAGTATGACAGGGCCCTTCAGGGCTTCCCGTGACGCGGTCACGTACGTGTGAGAAACAACTGGCACCTCGGCAGAAGGATTCGCCGCTATTCCCCCGTCACGCATTAAGGTAACGATTCCGGCAGCGACCGCGCCCGATTCGTGCTGCGATGCAGCGGGGTATTTACGGCATTCCCTCTGGCGAGATGAAGCCCAGGGAAAGGTTTTTTTTTTTTTTCCCCTCCCCCCTCGCTCTCCCTCTCTCACTCCTCGCTTTGAGACTCGACTGTTGCTGCGACAGCGAGTATTGCGGTGCCGTTTTAATCTGGGATCAAACTGAAAATCCTCTCCCATAAGAGTTCAGTCAAGGTCACACTGGCGATTAGGCAGACTGTCTATAGAGAGATGCTGAAACAGAGTAGAGGGGGGGGGGTTGGGGGGGGCTGTGCTGTCAACCAGTGAAGCTCCAATGTCGTCAAACATCTCATTTTCGCAAAAAGCCGGATGGTGAACAACACGCTGACGACAGCTGCAATCCAAAAATCGCTTCGCCCCCCCCGAAGACGAAAGTCGCTCCTTCCGCAACACGTTTGGGCCTGAGAGCCTCCTGTTCTACTGGCCCACATGTGCGACGTGAACCCGGGGGCGGGCCGAGTGCTGCGAACTGATGTCAAGGTGCACAAAATCCATGTGCAGTTTCAATTATTTTCAATTTTTTTTTTTTCAAATTTGTTCAGCAACAGCAAAAACATCCGACACGAAAGCGAGGCGAAGGTTTACTTTACCGTCCGTGGGCGAGGTTTTTAAGCGGCCGCAGAGTCCGTGGACGTCCCCGTAGGATTCCCCGATTTTGTTGAGGGCCTCGGCGCCTCGCAGTTCCATGAGGGAGCGCAGCTCTTTGAGCGTGCAGCCGAAGTCGCCGTCGTGGTTGGCCTCCATGATGGAGTTCTTCACTCCGCTGTACGAGTTGTTCGCCATTGTCTCGCTATCTCCCACCAAACGCAAAGCTCGGCGTTAACCGTAGGGGTTTAAAAAAAAAAAAAAAAAAAAGTGTCCCAGAAAAGCTTAAATCCCCACGAGCGCTCGCACGGCGGTAGCTCCCATAAAAAAGGCGACAGGGCCGTCAGAGGCAGCTGGAGTCATGCGGCAGCGGGTGGCGGCGGGGCAGCGCTTCTACAAAGCCGGCCATGGCCCTCGGAGACTCCAGTCTTCTTCCTGGCCTCTCATGGCGACGGAGGGGAACTCGCGGAACCGGAGATCAGCATGCAGTCAGATCTGGAAAGGCACAGGAGAAAACACACTGAGGGAATTTTACAAAATGACAGGTCAAGTACAAGTGAGGAGATGATATTTCGGCCTAATACTGCTTCAAAATTTCATGCGAGGGAAGATTTCCGAGTGCCCCAACTTACACGTTGAGTGATATCACGAGACAAGTTTTTGCTTCGACGCCTTTGGGTCACACCTTGGGGCAGGAAAACTTTTCCACTCTTATGAAAGTCGAATCGGTCGCGGTGCAAAATCTCGTTCACAGGCCTTCATCCTGGACGTGTTGGTTCACGTCGCGTACATGCAGCCCACCGTTCTCCGGGAGCGAGCTTCCCCCCCCCTGCCGTGGCGCTGGCGGCGAGCTGGAACCGACTGAATGATTACTCCGGGAAAAGCCTGGCGTGAAATCTAATTAAGGCTATCTGCGGCATCGGGGAGCTCCGCCGTGGTGGAGGAGACCATCCCGGACTCCAACGCGAGCGGCCGAGTTGCCTTGCGGAAAGAATGTCCGGATTCCTCTGTGACGAAGATATGTATGCTATGCTCATCTTTAAAAAAAAATAAATACATAAAAAAATAACGCGCCTCTAATCTCTGAAATAGGTGGCGAGATAAGAACGCGACATGTCGCGGTTTATCTCCAAATATGTCAGGCGGGACGGCGATGCAGCACAATAGATAAACGGAGGCCGCGTCGGCACGGAGCTCGCGCCGATGAGATTCTTGGAAACGATTCCGTCACACGTCGATATTCGACTTGGGGCCATCTGCCGTGCCGTTTTTTTGGGTGGCTTCGCTTGAAAAATGTATCCGCAAATATCCACGAGCCGCAGAATGTCAAGTATTTCTCGTAATATTGTATTTTAATTACAATGGTTTATAGAGGTAAAGAGGTGACTTCCTCCTTTGTTCATCGGAGTAAACTCCGCGGCACGGAGCAGCAAAAGAAAAAAAAAAAAAAACACACACACACAAAGGCGGCAGACTCGTAATTGTCATCGATGCCTCCTGGCCCAACGCCTGGGCTGCCTGCCAAGCTAACACAGGTTTGTCAGCATCGGGAACGCGGCGCACTATTAATGGTCCATGGCGGTGACGTTATGCAACACGGGACGGCCTGAGAGAGACGTGCCCGGAGCGGCCCCCGCTGCCC
>NW_017805716.1:426918-429614 GCF_001891065.2 Hippocampus comes | reverse complement strand
GCGGGGGCGGCTGGAGAAGAGCGTGGCGGAGCGGCGCCGCAGATGCTCGGTGCCCGCCGCTCGGGATGCCCGGGGAGAGGGGGTGGGCGCGGTGTCTTGCTCAAGGGCGCCTGGAAATACTCCCTTCTTACGCTTGGATCCAATTACGGCTCCGAGTTTAGAGTTGTACGAAAAGTCGTGCCGAGGCAAACTTTCACGAGATGGCTTGTCTGAACGTTTTGGTGTTCAAATACACCGCGTTTCATTTGTTTGTTTTACGTGCCAGTTTTGCGGTGAATTTCAACAGAGAGGGATAAATAAACAGCTTGAAGCAAGAATGCTTTGCTTCTTATTTGGAGAAGTGGGAGAGTCTGGATCAGGATTACTTTTAAAACGGTGTTTTAATACCGGGGGGGCCAATATTGTGCGTCTTGTACTCGTACTCTGACACCAATACCGCTTTTTTACGATCCTGACATAATTTCTGGGGTGGGCGTCATGTTCCGCCGTTCGCTTTAACCTTCAGGCGGTGACACCACATAGCTCAAATGTTTTGCGTTGCAGGCTAGAGTGGAGCAGCACTACATTATCAAGTATCGGTACTTAGTATTGGCGGGTACTCAAACATCAGTACTTGTACTCGCCCCCCCCCAAAAAAAAAACGATCTCACGCTCAAAAGGAAAGCCTGCATGTTTTTTGCATTTACATTCCGATTTAAATCCAACTTGTGCAGTCGGACGCGTCGCACGCGACCGCCCGGACCGACGTTTGCCGCGCCGCAACAGTTTGGGGTCGCGGAGGCAGGTCATGTGTCACGACTGCAGAAAAACCATCGCGATCGGATCTCCTCGGCCCGGCAGCTGGTGTGGGACGTTTGACTGACGGCGGCCGGAGTTCACCCGGCGCACGCCGCGGCCACCGTTCTCCGGGAGCGAGCTTCCCCCCCCCTGCCGTGGCGCTGGCGGCGAGCTGGAACCGACTGAATGATTACTCCGGGAAAAGCCTGGCGTGAAATCTAATTAAGGCTATCTGCGGCATCGGGGAGCTCCGCCGTGGTGGAGGAGACCATCCCGGACTCCAACGCGAGCGGCCGAGTTGCCTTGCGGAAAGAATGTCCGGATTCCTCTGTGACGAAGATATGTATGCTATGCTCATCTTTAAAAAAAAATAAATACATAAAAAAATAACGCGCCTCTAATCTCTGAAATAGGTGGCGAGATAAGAACGCGACATGTCGCGGTTTATCTCCAAATATGTCAGGCGGGACGGCGATGCAGCACAATAGATAAACGGAGGCCGCGTCGGCACGGAGCTCGCGCCGATGAGATTCTTGGAAACGATTCCGTCACACGTCGATATTCGACTTGGGGCCATCTGCCGTGCCGTTTTTTTGGGTGGCTTCGCTTGAAAAATGTATCCGCAAATATCCACGAGCCGCAGAATGTCAAGTATTTCTCGTAATATTGTATTTTAATTACAATGGTTTATAGAGGTAAAGAGGTGACTTCCTCCTTTGTTCATCGGAGTAAACTCCGCGGCACGGAGCAGCAAAAGAAAAAAAAAAAAAACACACACACACAAAGGCGGCAGACTCGTAATTGTCATCGATGCCTCCTGGCCCAACGCCTGGGCTGCCTGCCAAGCTAACACAGGTTTGTCAGCATCGGGAACGCGGCGCACTATTAATGGTCCATGGCGGTGACGTTATGCAACACGGGACGGCCTGAGAGAGACGTGCGCGGAGCGGCCGCAGATGCTCGGGGGCCGCCGCTCGGGATGCCCGGGGAGAGGGGGTGGGCGCGGTGTCTTGCTCAAGGGCGCCTGGAAATACTCCCTTCTTACGCTTGGATCCAATTACGGCTCCGAGTTTAGAGTTGTACGAAAAGTCGTGCCGAGGCAAACTTTCACGAGATGGCTTGTCTGAACGTTTTGGTGTTCAAATACACCGCGTTTCATTTGTTTGTTTTACGTGCCAGTTTTGCGGTGAATTTCAACAGAGAGGGATAAATAAACAGCTTGAAGCAAGAATGCTTTGCTTCTTATTTGGAGAAGTGGGAGAGTCTGGATCAGGATTACTTTTAAAACGGTGTTTTAATACCGGGGGGGCCAATATTGTGCGTCTTGTACTCGTACTCTGACACCAATACCGCTTTTTTACGATCCTGACATAATTTCTGGGGTGGGCGTCATGTTCCGCCGTTCGCTTTAACCTTCAGGCGGTGACACCACATAGCTCAAATGTTTTGCGTTGCAGGCTAGAGTGGAGCAGCACTACATTATCAAGTATCGGTACTTAGTATTGGCGGGTACTCAAACATCAGTACTTGTACTCGCCCCCCCCCAAAAAAAAAAACGATCTCACGCTCAAAAGGAAAGCCTGCATGTTTTTTGCATTTACATTCCGATTTAAATCCAACTTGTGCAGTCGGACGCGTCGCACGCGACCGCCCGGACCGACGTTTGCCGCGCCGCAACAGTTTGGGGTCGCGGAGGCAGGTCATGTGTCACGACTGCAGAAAAACCATCGCGATCGGATCTCCTCGGCCCGGCAGCTGGTGTGGGACGTTTGACTGACGGCGGCCGGAGTTCACCCGGCGCACGCCGCGGCCAGGATGTCCGCGGTCACGCTCGTCTGGAATAGACGGAGACAATTAGCGGGAATGGCGGCCAGCGTCTACTGACGAGGATCCCCCACCCCCACCCACCCTTGCCAGCT
>NW_017805716.1:408325-426900 GCF_001891065.2 Hippocampus comes | reverse complement strand
GACGAACTGGGTCAGGCCATGTAAATGTGGAGGGTACAAAGTGGAGTCGCCCGGCTCACCTCTCCCGCAGCCAAGTGCTACTTGAGCGGCCCTTCAACGCCGTCCGAGGTGTCGGCGAGTCAACACGCGCTTTCCATCTTGGAGCCTTCGAGACCGGGGACATTGAAACAAATAGAGACGAGCTAGCGCCTTCAAACAGGAGCACTTCTTCTTCACACTTATATAGCTAATAGCGAAGATTCGTTTTCAAAATCGTTCACCCCTGTGAAAGACGATTTTGGTGGTTAAGGGGGTTGGAGGAACCTTTAAAAGCTCCGTATCCCGTCCGAATGTCCTGTCGGCATGTGTACTACGGATATGAAGTGTGAAAGTGTTACGCCGGCAAAAGGTTACGTTGTTGCTATGTGCCGGCAGCTGCGGACATGATGCGTCTTTCAAGAGCGCCGCCTTTGAAGATGAGAAAGCGCGCCTTGTTCTTTGTAACGCGCCGCTTGACGCAGCCACCAACCCCCCCCCCCCACCGTTCGCCGACGCGGGGCGGTCGACATTGTGACACTCGTGACGAAGAGGAAAGCTACTGAAGCATCGGGACCAGCCAATCACACATCACGAAGACAATTTGTCTCATTCATGAAACAGACGGCAAAGAAAAAAAAATAGTTACATCATAGGACTGCATCCATCAAATATATTTAACTCCCAAAGACGTATTTAGATGTCTTTTCAGACTGCATCCATCCATTTTCAATCCTGAAGAGGGTCGCGGTGATGGCCGGAGCACAACCCCCCCCCCCCCGAACTGGTTGAGAGACAGCCAACCGCTCGCAACCCACAATCACACCGTTACTGAGTGGGAACCGATCGCACGCCGCCCGCACACAAATCAGGCGAGTGGACAGCTTCAAAAAGGTTCTCGTGTGCTAATTGCGTAATTGCTGTTAAGTTGGGTTATTTTTCAATCACAAAAACAATCGTAAATAAACAACAATTGGTCAAAATAAAATTGTATCCGATCATTCGATGGAATACTCGATGCAATGATCGATTTTGAAAACAATCGAGAGGGACAGCCATACATGCTATGCCTCACACAGCCACAAGGGGGCTACACTGCGCGTTATCGGACCATCGTGATAAGAAGTGACTTTTGTTTTTCCTGCTGCTTTGCTTTTGAATGCCAGGAACTGTTCTGTGTGTAAATGCTTTTCGGTGTTCTGTCTTTGCTTGCGCGAGGCACAACGAGTTGCCGTGGGCAACTAATTTTTGCACCACGCTGTCACTGTCCCACAAGCGTTTTGACACCGAGCACTGTACCGACGTCATCACGTAACTCATTATCTGAACGCGGGATGCAGTGTTGCTGTGTGAAAAGCAAATCGTTTGCGAAAATGTCCCCCCCGCCCCCAAAAAAACAATTTGACAGGCAATTATGATATTATGCGACCGAAAAACACTTGTGGGGGGGAAAAGGTGCTTGTTCAATGTTATTTTTGGATTGGAGCCGCTCGCCGGTGTCACAACACGAGGCGGCTGCGAGTGGGGCTTCACTTCCAAGGGCTCACACTGGATATACTACAGCGCAAAGGGAACAGAGCGTCTTTTGACATCGTCGGGGTGAGGGGGAAATTGGCACACGAGCGCCACGCTGCACCCCACGCCGATACAAAATGTGACAAGTCTGGATTCCAAATGGAACAAGTGGAACGGCAACCGGCTCGCGGCGACATCCGGACAGGCCGCCGGCAGTCTGCTGAGAGCAAGACGCCGCCGCCGCCGCGACGGAATATGGAAGGATATCACTTTTTGTTCGTTCTTTCATTCAATCTTGAGCGACTGCAACGGTCCAAAGGCCTCAGGCGGAGCGACACAATGTGGTTACTTGTCGCTTGTACATCAATCATTAAACACACGCCGTGGCTCTCCATAGGCTGAGAAACGCATCAAGGGCGAGACTCAAACGGAGAGAATAAAAAGAGAGAATGTACACAACAGGACCGAATATGTCACTGCACATAATGCTGGCAAAACATTTTTTTTTCCATTTCATTACCGACAAAAACATATTACAACTTTATTCACCTATGTGAATGTTCTCTTCGAATATCAATCGACACAAATACGGGTGCCAGGTCACCTCATCCTTCGCAACGCATCTCTTGGAACAGAACAATTTTGGACTTTTATTTGTCAGAGTTTCCTTTTTGAAATCGCAACGGCGAACATTGATCATGGTCCACAATCCCACCGCTTGCTCAGCAAATTACTTCGCTGTCACCGCGTGACGCAATGCCCAAAGATAACTGGACCAGTGGCACACCTCGCATCATCTCCCAGGGCTAATTAACTCATGAGGCTGATCGTGCATTTCGCCGATAAGAGAACTCGACGGCGCTCGGCTGCAGTTGCATCAGTAGCGCTGCCCTGCGCCGTTTGATTGGATCAGCGGTGATCCCTTCATCCCCGCACCGAAAAGGGGCACCGCGGCTGCAGCCCACCTGGAGGCTTGCAGTCAACGTGGAGGAAAAAAACAGAAACCACCAAGGTCGATGGGAGAAAGTTAACGTGCGTAATGAGGATGCAGTGTAGCCGGGGGTGTGTATGGGGAGGTTGGGAATAAGGAGGTTGGGCTTCCACGTTTAGCCATGGCACTTAAGTGTCATCATACCCGGTTTGACACTGCAGATGGTCGGCTCCATCGCCTAGACAGGCCCGGTGGTCTCCGCGGAGGGATCAAGTGCTAGTAGTATAAATTGGAAGTAGTAATAACCATGGTATTGCTTTAAAGGCAGCCAAGTTTTTTTTTTCCCCTGGAGCGTCATTTGACGTACACATTGACGCATCGTTGCATGCAACTCCCGTCATGTCACGCACGCTCCCCTCCACCAAAAAAAAAAACGAAAAAGAAAAAATAAATCCCGTCAATCAATATCTCGTTTTAATAGCCCACGGGGTCCCACGCTAGCGCGGTTAGCTTCCTAGCTCCCGGGCGTTAGCCTAATACTGTATACTGATTGCAAAGAATCCACAAAGGCGACTTTACCAAACATTTGACAGCTCCTCGCGACTCGACCCCAGGCGGGGAAGACAAGCGAGGAAGGCGCGACAGAGATTTTTGCAGCATCCCGGCTGAGAAGCCACCAGGGGCTCCCGGAGACGAGGCGCCCCAAAGTCGGTACCTCTATACCGCCCGTGAGCGCGCGGCATTGTAGCCCGAGAAGAGGGAATAAGGACAGGCGAAAAATACTTACTCGGTTCTCCGAAGAGCACCCTCAGTCCCTGCGTCCTTCTCTCACTCCCCCTCAGTCTCAGCGACTCCAAGGATCGCTCCCCTGAACTGAGGTACAAGTCCCGCCTACCGTGACGTCACAACTCTACCAAAGAGTGCGTACAGCGTCGCGAATTCATAAAGATGGTTCCCCACTTTTGGCAGCCACTGAACGCCTAATTCAAAATCCCGTTACACGGGCGTTGTTAACATTTGAATATCATAACGTTACTACTGATATGTGTTAAAGAAAATACACTAAATGTGTCATCCCATGCTCTTTGCTTTTGGTTAAGTGAGGACTCCCCCCACTCTTGGGGACTCCCCCGCCCCTATCAAACTGAAGGCCTGGGGGCCAGATCCGGCCCGCCACATTATTACACGGAGCTCGTGAAAGCAAGTTATGGTCACCACCTTCATGTCTCTTGCTCAAATGCCAAAACTGAAAATTGTCTACACTTTTAAAATCGTTGGGATATTGCAAAGATGTTTTTGGTTTTTCATCCCCCTTTTAAAATAAATAAATGGAATCATGCTTGAACAGATTTTACTGGCCTCTCATTTCAAAACTACTTATTCATTGATTTGTTGTGCTGCGACAAATCTGAATTTCACTACCTGGCCTATTTAATCAATTTCTTAAAACCATCATCATGTTACAATTGTAGATGCCATCAATATTTTACAAATATACAGTATAGTGGAATCCAACTGTGCCAAATACGTCACCTAAAGCAGTTCCAAATTTAACTTTATATAATGACATAACACGCAACCCTTTTTTGCACCGACCAAACAATCAGGGGAAAAGAAAAAAACTGACATCCTTGGCTGCTAGCGTTTTGGCCCACTGAGGAATGAGGATGAATTTTACAACTGATTAGTTAAAGAAACAGACCCAGTGCTCATGTAATTTAAATTTCATCTGCCAGGAATACTGATTCTGAAGGCCCTCGGCAAATTAGATTGGCATGGCAACACGTCTGATTGAACTGACATAATTGCATTTGAAAGAGAAAACCTATGGAACAAAATATTCGAATTTGTAAATGTGGGTGATTAATTATATACTCATCCCAACATGTTCTTGGTATTTATTAGGTGTGGTAGTCACACAAACTAAAGTTAAGAGCACATTTAAGCGTCATGTTTAACGTTTACTTTAGTGGAAAGAGCGTGTAGGCGAAAGCGGAAGTTCTTGCACATGCCTCTCTTGGTTCCTCTTGTTGCTTTTTCCACAACTCGACCGGGTACATGTGATGAGCGGCAAAAAGGGGTGGGCCCGAGGCCGATGGTGTGAATTCCCATTGGCTCAGCCCGCATATCAGTCGCCTATGGAAACGGTTACGTCATGAATAAAAAAAAATCATTTTCTCGTAGTGCCTCTTTGATCTCTGGTCTCTGTGTAATAACGGGATTATTCAAGAGTTCACACCAGCCTGTGATGCAGCATACGCAATGCACTCACCGTCACCTCAATGCAGCATCGTTTTTTCCCCTCTCTTTCTCGACAGACAGCACTGAGTGACTCCACCTAGGCCACTCTTAGCTCGTCCCCTCATGCCACTAATCTAACCTGACGTCATTCTTTCCATGACGTATCGCTTTTTTTTCTCTTCTTCGCCTTTAATGCCTGTAGTCATTGTAGCGAGGCGTGTTTTGGAGAATTATGTCAAATCCCATCAAGTGCATTTGCAAGGGAGGTGAACCCCGCAATTGGCTGTGCAGTCAAAGATAGGCGCCCAGCGAGATGCATGCGCAAAAGGAAGCGTCATGAAAGCTTTAAAAACCGCCATTAAACGTTGGTTGATGGTAAACAGAGAGGGGTCAAGCCTCCGTGTGTAATACACTTGCCGTCTCGACATAATGGGACTTATCATTAACGCCTCAGAGTGCGTTCAGCGCACACGGGAGGCTCGGCAGAAAGTTCAAGCGTGCACGCGCGATCCGCGAATTACGTGCAAGTTTGAAACTTTCTTCGTTGGGAACTTGTGAGTCACTAGTATGTTAGGTGGTGGAGGAGGAGGATTTGGAAAGAAAAGAAGAGGAAGATTGATGCAAGTTTGCTTGAGCAACCGCGGCGCGTTAGTTACAAACTGTGCGAAAATAGCAAAAAAACTGAAAAAAAATCTATATGCAGTCCACAACATGAGCAATTTGTAGGGTAAAACAATGCTAAAAAGGTGCAAAGACTGAGAACTATGTGGTACTCAGTTGTGGGCATATCGCAAAAATGCACCTTCTCTTTGGATCGTCCACTGGCGTGGCCGGTTTAGAATGCCTCGTTGTTGGCCGTGAGTGTGGGCACATCACTGAGAGGAGGTAGAAGAAAGAAGAGGGGAGGAATTTATTAGTATTTAAGTCGGAGTTGACAGAACATGCGTGGACCCGGGCTTTGTGCTGGTGTGGTCATTTTTAAAGCGCCTTGTTGTCAGCTGTGAGTGTGCGCATGTCATGGAGAGAGAAGGCAGAAGAGCGAGAGAGGGTGAAAGTCAAATTTACAAGACACTTATTTCCAGTTCACAGCGACTTTAATGGCTTTTTATTGTGGATTTCATAGTCTACTCTGTGATGCCTCACAGCCCAATGTGACACTAGTCCTCAAATTTTCATGAAACCAAGCATAATCGCGTCTAAACAACGCCGATGTGACTAAGCTGCATGTGAAACCAAGTGTGAGGCAACAGAACGTACCATGAAACCACCAAATCTCCACTTCAAATCTATTACGCGCTTAACACCCCGCTGCAGGCTGGCCACACAAATATGTCGTTTGTTTGATTTATTTCCTGTTGTTAATGCGAATTATTACTTTTATTATTATTTATTTATTTATTTATTCATTTATTTTTACAAAAGTCATTTATCCCACCGCCGCTGTATTGTGTTGACTCAGTTCCTCAGTGGAAACATGCCACATGCTCTGGAGCGTCTTGTGAACTACAGTAAATGTCAAGTGTCGTTAGTCCCTGTGCATGCTAATGTGTTGTCACCATAGCTGACTGTATGACTCACTTGGCGGTGTCATGGCACGCCTAAACCCCATCCCCAAAAAAGTACTGCACACGGTGAACGCTTTCACAGATTAAAAAAATACAAATGTGCTGGAAAGTAGCGGTTTTCACGATGAACCAAATTAGCTGTGGTTGAGTGCGTACGCGTTCATCCCAACATAGAACTTTAATTGCTGGCGAAGAACTTCCATGCATGAGGCAAGCCAGTTTGACTAATAATTGAAGGTTGAACAGCAAGTGCCACAATCAGAGCCATTTACATACATTTTTAAATGCCAGTTTAATTGGACTATTTTGTATTTATAAGATTTTACTTCATTTTAAATGCCGCTTGTACTATTGGTATTAATTTGAAATCATTTCATTTTATGAGGACTTTTTTTTTGAAAGAAAACACTTTTTATAAAGAAATGTCATTGTTGTTGCCATACCTGACACCAAAACAGCAAATAAACATATTTTAATAATTTTTCATACAACCCACAGTGCTATTTTTTTCACTTCCATTTCTACATTAAATAATATGGGGGCTGAGACTTGTTGCCTGAGGGATGCCAATGTTGCTTCACAGTAATCCAGAAGTAACTTTGCGTGGACACAAACAAAAATGTCTTCCTTTATAATTGGTTGGACAAATGTGTAAAAAAACCTATATATATATATATATATATATATATATATATATGGGCTGAGACCAGGTGCTTGAGGGTTGCCACTTCCCATTGACTGTTATGATCTGACCTCCCCATTAATTGCTGTTTTGAGAGTATTTCAAGTCAATCCTAAGGGCCATTTAATCTACTTCAGAGACCGTTGATAGCGACAGTCCATTCTGGTAAGAACACTCAATGACGTGATCACTTCCACCCGTTGCGGTGATCTTATCACATGTTCGAATAATAGCTGGCCGCGTTCAAGTGTTTCGTCTATTCACACTGGGAACAATGTGTCATTCAGAGAGGATGGAAAAAAAGTGCATGACACAGCACAGCTTGTCAGCAAAAAATAAATAAATAATAAAATATAGAAAAAAAATTTACATGCTGACTGGAGTGGGATATTGTTCCCCTTTAGGTCAAGCAAGCGGAAAATAACAATGTTGCTGTTCTTACTCAATGACTGTATGAATATGGTTTCCTCGAGGTCACCTGATCTTTCTACACGACGCCGTGGCTCCAACGGACGTCGCTTTTTCCACTGGCTCAGCACATTGGCACATGGTTGGAAGGCTTTTGCGGGCTTCCTCCTTTTCAAGAGGGAGGGGGAAAGCGAGAAGTGTCGCATACTTTTGAGACACATTATGTGAGTGCAAAGTTCTGAAAACATGTCATCTGGGGTGGTTTGTATTGATTGTATTCTGCAGTTTGTTTATATGGCCGAAATTTTAACAGCTCACTCATGCCGAGATGTCATAAAGTCCGCCAAAATAACTGTAATCGCTCCCCGCCCCCAACACGTCTGCTAATAGTCTCCAATTACAATGATTAGCAAAAATGTCAGACCGTTTTTTTTTAAAAAAAAAAAAACATCTGTCTAATGAGAATGAATGCATGATACAGGTGTGTGAAGGGAGAGCTTGTGAGCGCGTCGCACAAAGCCGCGCTTGTGTCGTCGCTTCTATCGCAAACGGCTCATGTTTGTGTTTCCAACCGCCGCAGGAATTTACTGCAGGCGCTCGCGAGGGCAGCCGCCCGGGGCTGACCGTCCGACGGGACAAAGGCCAGAGTTGTCGGGAGAGAGGGAGGAAAAAAATAAAAATGAAGAAGAGAGCGGACAAGGAGTTATTGTGCGCGTGGACTGGAAAGAGGAATGACGTTCCACAAAATCGAATTATTGACCAAATGTTTTTCTTTCTCCAAAACCATAGGTGGCGCTAAGCACCATTTGTTTCTTTTCTCCAGCTGAGCTACTCAAATACATGCCTAAGTGATTGTATATGCTACACACAAACAGTTAATACCACAATTCACACAGGCATATATTCTTTATCCTCTGCAAAGAACAGTTAACATGACGTAAACCTACGCCAATTATTCACAAATTGTCACTCCAGCCCGGTCCCTACCTAGTTGTCTGCAGACTGCCCCCAGGCGGCCAAGTCGCACACAGCAGAGGGAGCAGCACAAGATCCAGTGAACTGAAGCAAAAAAAAAAAAAAAGTGGCATATATTCAATTACATCGTTTATGTCATTACTGTATGTTTTTGTAACATTTGATTTGAGGATATGTGTGCACCCTGTAACCTGATCACATGATAAGCTGTCCACTGTAGCAACCGCCGTGCCTGAACGGGTTAATGCAAAAATAAGTTCAAAAAGAACATTAGCCCGTTAGCATCTGTTGACATTACGCAACAATATAACTCAACTGCTCTCCCCATTTTTCCAGATGTGTTCGCTCGGCGATGAGAAATTCAATTCGGTATAATTTAGTTGCAGTTTTCTGACCCAGTAATTCAATTTTGTTCACGGGCAATGCGGCCTAACAGCAGCGACTGAAACAACCTGGCCAAGTTTCCACTCGCCCACAATAAGTCACTACAAGTGCAAACTGTCAGGAGAAAGTGACCCACCCAGCCTAATAAGTACATGTGTGAGTGAGAGACTATATAGGGCCTATAAAAGTCTGATTGAGTGTAAGTGAGTGTGTGTGTGGATATGTGGGGCAGCACAGAAGTACCATAGAAGGGTGTTGGCGCGGTTTGGTTGCGGACATGTTTTCCACTTTCTGTTTTCCGTCAATAGCCCGCGTATTTACAGCACGGCGGCGGCCCGCGGCAAAAAATCTGGGGCACGTAAATAGACTTGATACCGCAAAACGCGGCTGAGACACCACCTGAGTTCCTTCATTTAGACCCACGGAGAAGTCAAAGTGGAAAACATCAACAGAAAACGCGCGAGACCAAAATATATTGAAAAAACGGTGCAGTGGGAGAGTGGAAGGTAGAGTGAGAATAAATGAGATCGGCGAGGAACTCTCGCCTCTGGCTGAGGGGACTTTGGCTAAATTGGAGGCAATTAAGGAGTATTGTGTGAGGATCGGCTCATGTCAAATTAATTAGAACCTTCAGAGAACGAGAAGTGAGTTTTTCCCCACTGTGGAGTCTGGCCTGGCCTGGATCGGGCACAGATGGCAAAGACGGGGGCAGATCCAATGGGAACTCGGCGCCCTTTACACCCCATTTCTTTCCTTTCGCATGAGGGGGCGTGGGGGTTTCCCCCCAGGGAAGCGAGGAGGGCACTGAGAGGAAGAGCGAGGCTGGGCATATGTTGCTTGTGGGGGGTGGTGGGGGGGGGGCAAGGAGCGAGCGCTCTCTCAACACCAACACACACCTCACCCTCCTCTTTGACGTAATATCCTCAAGGATACACTCAAAAATTTAAAGGCGCACATATTTTCATCTCGACGCACTCCGAGCGTTGGCGAAAGCAAGTGAAACTGTCCCTTGACGATCTTGCCATGTTTTTTAGGTTCAATTAAAAAAAAAAAAATCATACACATTTTACCTTCAGGCCCTTTAAAAGACACGTGGGCAAAAAAAAAAAAACCCCGGCATTACACAATGTTCCATTGCCACTACCGCTGACACCCCCCACCCTCCAACCCCGATTTAGCAAGAGAAAATAGGGGAGGGGGGAGGTGGGGGAATTCGGCGTGATCCTAGTGGAGCAGATGGATATGTCAGATATGCCCGCATGGGTTTATGGAGATGCTTATGGAGACGCTTAGTGGTAATGTAATGACCTCCGCGTGGATCTGCGTGTGCATGTGTGTGTGTGTCTGTGAGTGTGTGTGTCAATTACCCCTTTGGTCTGTCTGGGGGAAACTCGCTTAGCTGGAGCAAAAACAGCAGGCTGTGTTTCTTCTAACTCCACACCGGTGTGTCCAATCAAAAAAGATTTGGGATTCAATCATCACAGATGGACTTGGAAGTCATCAATCAATCAATCAATCAATCAATCAATCAATCAATCAATCAATCAATCAATCAATCGGGGGTTTGGCAAAGGCCCTGTCACGTTTCGGACTGTCGCTTCAAAGTTGCTGTCAGGTCCCCCCCCCCAATTGGTGTTGTGGTCAAGCGTTCCGATACTTTTGTCCGTTGAAAAAGACAGTGGGAAGTTCCTTCAGGCACACTCAGAAACGCATGAACCCTTGACTTTTAACACACAATTTTCCTCCGCCGTCATCTATTTTCTACCGAGATGGTTTATGGAAACTTTCCGTCCCTTTTAGTGTATCACGTGACGTGCGCTTGGAGTTTTCCGAGGCCTGCGGGTCATGTGACACATCGGCCCGACCCCCCCCAAGAGAGCAGACCGCGTGATTATCATCCGTGGCCCACTTTAACGGCTAGCCTACTTTCGGCTAGCCCAGTTCCCGAAACCACCCAGAGGAGTCCAAATAAGTCATGGCAAGTGTGAGCTCACACCGGAGACCTCGCCCGCCCTTAAAACCGAGCAGTTGCGGGGGCACCAGAACCGCAGCGGAGGATTTACAACCGATCGAGCCGGCGAGTTTATCCTCAAGGTCTGCTTGGCCAAGATTGATGATCAGCTCCAGGCCGCATCTTCTGTTTTACTTCCCGGTGTCAGTCGAGCGTCAAACACAAACAGGGCAGGCATGGGGGGGAGGTAATGGGGTGGGGGGATGGGGGGGGGTGAACGATTGAATACATTCTCCAGAGCAGTAGCATCTTGCTAAAAAAGGGAAAGGGAGAGCACATAAGTCTGCAAGTCGTCATGAAGGTTGTTATCTGGGTATTCGCGAGTCGGTTCAAGGCCTTGTTTTGTAAGGTAGTAAATGAATGTAAGATCGCCAAGTCTGAATAATAAATGTGATCTTTTTTTTTTTTTTTCCTATCCTGCTGTTGAGTCATCTCCAATTTTCCTTGTTTATGTAGGTCACAACCCTCGCGAAGCTCCAAGGAGCTGCGAGTCAGCGTCCGGCCCGAGCCGCCGGGAGCGTCACTCGGCGGCATTGTCGCGGCGACATCCATCATGGATGAGGCCCGGTAATAATGGATGAGACCAGTGAGTAACCTGAGGATGCGCTGGGATACGGAGACTGCTCACGGCTTCGCCGTCTCCTTTTCCTCCTCCTTCCTTTTTGGGCCAAACAAACATGGAGGCGTCGGAATAACGCAAGGCGGAAGTGTCAATGAGGTGGTAGGGCGGGCTCGGGTTTGGCAATACCGTGTCAGGTGGCATCCACGTTGTTCTGGAATCGACAGTTCGCGGTTGACGAAACAGGAGCGGCTATTGATCTTATTAGTCGTTGAATTTTGGATATTGCAACCTCGTGATGTGGACTCGTCCTCCGATCAGGTAGAAAGAAAGGCAAGGGGATGAAACCCAAAGACCAAGATACTCAGGGTGAGATGTTCGCCCCCCCCCCCCCAAAAAAAAGTCAACTTGAGCTCAAGCATGGAAGTGTCCAATCACAATGTTCTGATGTCTTGGGAATGAGCTACTTTGTACATTTCCTTCCAAAAGAGGAGGAGGGGGGAGAAAAAGATCAAGGACAATGTCACTGCAAGGTCATAGCATGGACTCAAGAGGCTCGTCAGATGGCTCTGATGACAAAGACTTTTTATTTGTATCAGTCCTGGAATTTTAGATGCTTTCACCAAAAAAAAAAACAGACCAAGGATAGAATTGAAGCTACAATGACATGATGAGTGTCCAGTCAAATCTGGCTTCCGGCTATATTTCAGGGTGATTTGCAGTCCAATTTTGATTGACGAGCAAGTCTTATTGAAGAAAAAAAAAGTGTCACTTTTCACTGGCCGGCATGAATCAGGCCGATGATCCAACAAGCCACCATTAACTCTCCGTGATGAGATCTTGAAAGTCAGCTGGCTGGCCACAATGGCAACCCTGTGTCCAAACAGCTGCCGTCGCCAAAATCCCCCAACCCCCAACCCTGACACACACGCGCAACAGTTGCGTGAAATCTAATCGCGACAGCGGGCCCACCTTACAGAAGGCAATCGATGACCAGCACTTTTGACAGGTGACACTGCGGTCCGCCGAGTAGCGGGTGACAGATGGGGAACAAGGGAGGCCTCTGTGTGCGCTCGCGTGGGCGGCGGCACTATCGAGTCTCATCCTCCGTCACGCTGACAACGGCACGCTTAGTCACACACCTGATGGACTGTGAGAATATGTGTGTTTATCACCACAGAAGCAAGCTAGCTTGGGAATACCGCCCCCCCCCGGCCCCCCTCGACCTCCCCTGCCCCTTCCGCCACAACATACACACACTTTTCTACGGCGCCATGGTGAGTGGGCAAAGAGCTGAGGAGCCTTTCGGTGTCGGAGTCAAACGGATTTGCGGATAAATCGGCCAGAAAATGGATAGTAACCGCGCGAGGGGATGAATCAGTCAAGTGTGGGCACAGAGTGTCTGACGTGAGGGGGTGGTGGGTGGGCGGGGGGTGTGTCTCATTCATGGGTCGCTTACTAAAAAGATGCAACAACGTGGCGCTCGTTGGAAATCTCGAAACAAAGACGGACAGGGCAGAATCAGAGTCACGCGTCATCATGTGAGCAAGAAGAAGGGTGGCTCTATGCAGACTGTATCTTCACAGTTCAGGGTAAGGTCTTAAGTGTCCTCTTAACGATCGCCCCCCCCCCCCAAAAAAAACAAGACAGGCCTTTTGTCCAAGGCTGAGTGTCCGGCTGATAATGCTGCAACATCTCACACCTTGCTTTTGCACATTCTGTGTCGCTTCAGGGAGAATGTCGCCGAGCCCGGTGGCACGCGCTCCCCTCAGAGCCGCGTTCACTCGCGTGACGGGATTCGAGCGGAATAATTTACTCGTGGCGGGACAACACGCATCCCCCAAACTTTTTGTACCGAGGCCACTTCGTTCAACTTCTCCATTCGAGCCGCTCGGATGATTAAAATCGGACGTCTTCACGCGGCTAAACGGGGTGCGAACGCAATTAAACGTGACGACGCGACAACGCCGCTCTCGCCAGACGCAAGCTTGTCACCAAATCCGGCAGTTAATTTTCAATATCTAATCGTACACATATCCCCCCGGCGGGCTTCGGCGACGTACGGTAATCCAGCCTGATGTGATTGGCGACTATCCCAATACAGTGACCTATTTTATTTCCAGGAGGTGAACGCGGCTACGTGCCAGCGCGTGGCTTAGCGGATCGTATCAAACCGAGAACGGATGCTCTCTTGTGCCCCGCCGGGATGACATTTGTGGCGGCGCCGTCATCAAATTCAAAACCAACGTCGTCGAGTGCGATCGAACCGACGCGGATCAAGCGCCTTTCATATTCATCAACGAGCCACACCAAAGACCACTCTCGTGCTAGCAGTTAGCATCGACGGTTTCAGAAGCAGCGGGGATAATTGAATACGTGAGAGTAGCACATGTACTCACAAGCACATATTCTTTATCCTCTCTGAAAAATGACGAATATTACAGCATCTGAAGAGTCGACACACACTTTGTACGTACCCTTGGGCACAAAAATCACGTTATAAATAACGGGAGAGACGCACGCTTGCACGTCATTAGCATTCCGGCACACATCAGCCAATATTGGACTGCGTCCGTGTCGAAGGCCTGATTGATTTTTCAAAAAAATGGCTGAGTGGAAATGTTTGTGGTCAAAGTTCAGCTGCGCGTCAAGCCTGGACAAATCAATAAGGGCAATAAATGATTGGAGAGACGACAAAAACAGCAACATTATTATTTTCAGTTTGCGCCAAAGGTTGCCTCGGGTGTTTATTGACTCAATTGCAGATGGGATTTATTTACCCGGCGACCCCATGCTCGAATTCATCTGTGCGTTTGGTGCTGCTGTTTTGGTTAGCTAGTTAACCCGTTCACTTGTGCTGGAATAGGTAAAAGTAATCGGCCATTTGGACGATTATTTTGCCCGATTGTTTTAAGGGCCATCATCGGCCGATTCACCGGCTTCATGCAAAAGCGTCCGGGCAATATTCCTACTACACGCGCTGTAATCAGATTTCTTTTGTAGGTAGCACACGAGATTATAGTGAGATTACGCAATCCGATCTGCCCGCATCCCATGAATTCCATCTCGCATCGCCGCCGAAGTGCACATTCCTGTCCTATGAGGGGGAGCGAGCACACGGGAGGGCCTTCCGGGGGGGGGGGGGGGGGTCTGTCCCGACCTGACCCTGGCGCAGCGATAACATCATTCCTCCGGAGAGAGCCGCGCTCCCTCGGCTGCCCGGCCTGCCGTTTCCAAGGCGATGAGCAGCTCGCTTTCGCCTCTCGGAAGGCTTCACAAGATGCGTCCATAATGGCTGGCTTATTCATGTAGAACAATGAATGGCGAGCGGGTGAACATTGTGTCTCAAATGATGTATACACGTGTGTGTGTGCGTGTGTGCGTGTGTGTGTGTGTGTGTGTGTGTGTGTGTGGGGGTGAGCATCTTATTGGGCTGCGAGGCAATCTGAAGCAACAGAAGCCGGTACGTTCATCGAGCCTCGGGGCTGGACATAAAAAGAACACGCAGCAACACACTGAGCAGGAAATGTGGAGCCAGACCACGCAGGACTTTTTTTTTTTCTTCTAATTACCACTTTTTTTTTGGGAAAATGCAAATTTCTGAACGTGTGCGTTTGCATATGAGGTATCCAGTCGACCAACGAGTGCTCCTATTGTGCATTTGCATCTTTACGACACATTTAATTGGACAGTGCAACGCCGGAGGAGCTCGCGGAGGTCGTTTACGGCTCTTTGGGCGGTTCTTGGTCGCCGACGAACTAGCGCCCGACGGCGAAAAATGGAGCGGGTGATGCAAATGAAACATCGAGGGGCTATATAGGCGGCTTGATGAAGTTACACGGCCGCAAATGTTATTTTGTGATGGAAATGAGATGATGCGAATAGGAGGCATGACTTGGGACCAGGCGACTGTTTATTTTTGGGTGTTGATTCAATGTCGTCACAGTGTGCATATTCGGCTCCACGAGGATGCAGCGACCGCTAATTGTTTGCCAAAAGACAAATACGCAAACATGACTTGCTTGTGGCGGTTTCCAGGCTGAAGAATAATAATAAATAAATGAGGAGGAAAACACAAGGTCAGGATATTTTCTGTCGGACTCGACAGGAGTGTTGATACTTTCGGTTAAAATAAACGTTTTACGAATTTGGCGCACCACAGAAATTGAACCATCGATCAAATACCACGACGATGACCTGAAAAAATGGATGCTATTTCGTCTTACATCTTTCTTCTGGCAACACGTACCGATACATGTTTGATCAATGAAAATATATCTGCTAAAATCCTTCGGTGGCTTGCGTCGATGTGAGGCTCACCGCAACGACGAGGCGCTCTAAAGTGGCCGTGCCAACTCTGCTCGCGAGCTGTCAAGTTGCACTTAAAAAACTGTATAATAATATATATTTTTTTTTTTAATCTAAACATTCCCCCCTCCTCGCTCCTGCGTCTGTGTGACACGCGTGCACTCACAGCTGACGACGAGGCACTCCGTGGCGGTCAATATCAAGCATTTCAGACCACATAAGTAAAGCGTGTGATTGAGTGCATACTATTCTTATTCTAGCAAACCAAGGACACGAAAATAGCATTTTTTTTTTTCACCACATGCCGGAACTACACAATATTGAAAATGACGAGATAAAAACATGTCCTCTAAAAACAAACGGGAGCGTATTAGTGACTGAAGGACATTTCTTACTCTTGACACTATTTCTTGTGTAATTGCAATTTCAAACCTTTTGACCCTTTCGGCAGCTCGTTCTGCTTCTCGCCGTTTGTCCTTGGAGGGAAGAACACAGACACGCTCGCACATCTAAGTCAAAAGCCCCAATAAATTTGTGTTGTCGCGTTGATGACATTTTACACACTCCGGACACACTCGGGTTGTATTTTTCCAGGTGCGCTGGAAAGGACGTGTTCATCCTGCGTGTCATCTCGAGCCTCCAAAACGAGAATGTGACGACTGGACTGCAAACACGCGAGTGCGCGTTGGGCGAGCGCCACCAGGCCCTGGCGGGACCGACCAGTCTCTGAGTAAACAGATGTCGCTCTCGGTACCACTGTGGCGATTGAACGCGTCGCCGGCAGAATTAAAGATGTGCGAAGGGGAAGTAAGTGAGAAAAGGAGAGGGGCGAATGCGATGAAAACAGACACGCACTCGGATACAAACCACAGACGCGGGATTTGTGTGACGTCACCGCACTCGCGGCCTTCCTGTGTGGAGTATGCATGTTGTACGTGTGGCTTTTCTCCGGGTTACTCCAAAACATGCGTGGCAGGTGAATGGAACACTCTAAATTGTACCGAGGTGTGAGTGTGAGCGCCCTGCGATTGGCTGGCAACCAGTTCAGGGTGTGCCCCGCCGACCGCCCGAACACACCTGGGATCGGCTCCAGCACACCCGTGACCCTCGTGAGGATAAGCGGATTAGAAAATGAATGGATGGATGGCTATTGTTAATTTGTCTTGGACCTGGGGTCCCATTTTATCGTATGGGTCCCTGATTGGCAGGCCATTGTCTCATTACGACGCGACAAGGTTTTAATTCATCCCGCTTGGTCTCTTGGCGGCCTCCAAACGATTAAAAAGTGCCGAGCGTAAACACCTCGTCATAAAAATACGGTTTCGATTAGCGCGCCGCGTTGCTGGGGGGACGACGAAGGCACAGATGATTCCGTCGTAGGGAATACTTCCTCCTTTTGCGCTTCCTGTTGTGTTTCCATGGCACTGCGTACAAAAGAGGACAAGCTCCTCTCTGGCAGGAAGCCATAAATAATTGATTGGCGTGTGGCTTAATCAGGTCCGAGGACCGCCTGGCAATTCCACAGCTGGCTATAAATAACTCGCGACGCCATACGTCGACATAAAAAAAAAAAAGTGATTAGGCAGGACGACGGCGGCTTCCAAATCGAAACCCAAAGTCGCTGACCGAGTTGCACAATGAGAAATCGTTTTGAAAGCCAACGTCGGTCTTTCCTCTCGATGCGGGCAGACCCGAGACACGAGTCGGGCACCCTGCCGAGCACTCAATGTCCACTTAGGTCCACTGAAGAGGGTTGTGGAGTCAGCACTTAGCGCACACGCATGCAAGACCCAGACTCCAGCCGACAGACAGGATCAGATAGGATATTGAGAGCAAGATGCTGCAATTTCCCGGTCGGTTTTCTCAACGCGCTGGACCAAGACTGACCCCGCAGAACATTGTCAGAGCAGTTTCTCATTGACCACAACGGCATACAGTATGTTGTCTCGTCATAGCTCGGTACGCTAACTGTGCGACGCAAAATACTCCAACGCTCGTCCAATGACTTCGCCACATGGGATCCGTTTCCGCGGCGACGTCGGCTAGCTCTGCCCATAAAAGTCATTTATATAAGGCTGCTAAAAAAGGTTTTTGATGTTTATCAAGCCCGGTACAAAAGGGAGAAGGTCAAAAATAACCGCCGAAGATGGGAGGCGGAGGGGGCTGTTCCTTTTTCCCGGGGTCACTGCCAAATACGGTCATGGCACGAGCTCCCCCACAGTGCCATCAGTCACTTGGGTCGCGGTGCATTTAAAAAGAGTCCACAGCGAGAGGGAGGTTTTTTTTTCTTTGTTTTTTTTTTTTTTGTGAGGCCTCCCAAATGCTCCTTTTGGAGATACGTCCCAGGAATGCACGGCAGGTTCGCAGGGCCTGAGAAGGAAAGCCGAACTGGGTAGTGGCCACTGGAGATTAGGGGCACTGCCTTGCCAGATGCATCTTGCAATGCTATTTTTTTTTTTATATTATTTTTATATTCTCTTCCCAAAACTCTGTAACAGTTGTACTCCTGATTTTTACCAAGGTCTCATTAGTGCGTTTTGTAGGTGCACTCAGCCCCTTGGGGATGGCTGGCATTCACTTTTTTTTTTTTTTTTCAAAATTAGGGCTTGCCAATTCTGCCTAGCAACAAGTGACTACATTTGTGTTACGTGACCAACAAAGAGGCCATCCGGAACCTATTGTGGCAATATCATTAACACCGTGCTGCTTTGAGCGATTCCATGGCTAATGTTGTCCACCGGTTTAATAATAAATGTATATTGCTTGTTATTAAATTTCAAAAAAAAAAAAGAAAGAAAACAGCACGACATGTCGTATTGTTGGTATGTAGCCTGAGGGGATGCATCATGAAAGGTACCACACGCAGAGAGGAGCACTCGCCTTCCTGAACTTTGCCCCCCCGTGACAATCGCGTTCCTTCAGGACTCACGACATTAAGTGCCTGTGTGTGTGTGTGTGTGTGTGTGTGTGTGTGTGTGTGT